>NC_080866.1:0-300000 GCF_030435755.1 Ochotona princeps | reverse complement strand
TGCAAAATAATAACTGGTTCTGCAGATGTTTTATAAAGTATAAGTTTATATAATTATTTCTAAAATGAAATGTTTAATTCCTTTATAGCAGGAAAAATTAGTTCACAGTAATTTTTATTAAATTTGCCTATTGGGAAGATTTTCAGTCCCTAGTATACATGTTACTTCTTTTTTTTTTTTTAAGATTTATTCATTTTATTACAAAGTCAGATATACAGAGGAGGAGAGACAGAGAGGAAGATCTTCCGTCCGATGATTCACTCCCCAAGTGAGCCGCAATGGGCCGATGCGCGCCGATCCGAAGCCAGGAGCCAGGAGCCTCTTCCAGGTCTCCCACACGGGTGCAGGGTCCCAAGGCTTTGGGCCGTCCTCGACTGCTTTCCCAGGCCACAAGCAGGGAGCTGGATGGGAAGTGGAGCTGCCGGGATTAGAACCGGCGCCCATATGGGATCCCGGGGCGTTCAAGGCGAGGACTTTAGCCGCTAGGTCACGCCGCCAGGCCCACATGTTACTTCATTTTTAAAATTAAGTTTTGAAAAAGAGTTGTTTAAAGATATAAGAATGCGATAGAGGAAAAAAAAAAACTTTGTGGTATTTTACATTTTCATTACAACATTAGTTCCACAAGCTTAGTAACTATTTTCAGTTCCTGGAGAAAGTAGGAAAATAGTAAGTAACATAACAAAAATTATACCATTGAATCTCTTCCATTATATAAGCAACAACAAAATATAAATGTAGCATTTATCGTAAAACTTTAAGAACAGCTAAAATTATGCACAGAGAAGAAAAGAAGGAGAGATAGAGAAAGATCCCCCATCTACAGTTTCACTCTCCAAATGGCCACAGTGACCATAACTGAGCCTACCAGGATCCAGGAGCCCTTTCCAAGACTCCCATGTGGGTACAGGGATCTTGCTTTCTCAGGCCATAAGCAGGGAGCTGGATGGGAAGTAAGAACAATCAGGATATGAACTAGCATTGATATATAGGACACTGGCACTTCAGGTAAAGGATTAGTCAGTTGAGACATTGTACCAGATTTATTTCCCAAATATAAAATAAAATTCATGAGCCCAGCGGCGTGGCCTAGCAGCTAAAGTCCTCTCCTTGAAAGCCCCGGGATCCCATATGGGCACCGGTTCTAATCCCGGCAGCTCCACTTCCCATCCAACTCCCTGCTTGTGGCCTGGGAAAGCAGTCGAGGACGGCCCAAAGCCTTGGGACCCTGCACCCGTGTGGGAGACCTGGAAGAGGTTCGTAGCTTCTGTCCAGCTCCGCCCTCCATTATTAAAACCTTGGGAAATGAATGGCAATGGAAAATCATTCTTTGTATCTCTGTCTCACTATCTGCAACTCTTTCAAATTAACAGAAATTACTGTTTTTAAACGTTCTGATTACAGTGAATGAATAATTTTAGTTTATGGAACAATTTTTAAGTAAGTGAATTTGTAATAAATAAAGCTACATAGAAACAATGGCAATAATGAATTAAATACTATCATTGTGGCACAAGGTAAGCCGCCTTATCATGTTGCAGCAGCTCACATGTAGGCACCCAGTTGAATCCTGGATGCTTTGTTTCTGGTTCCAGCTCCCTCTTAATGTGCCTGGAAAAAGCAGCAGCAGATCACCCAAGTTCTTGAATCCTGCCACCAATTAAATTAGAGTACTTGGCAACTGGGTCTAGTTTAGCTAAGCACTAGCTATAACAGACATTTCAGGAATAAGCAGATGGATGATCTAATGGTTTCTCATTGTAACTCGCCCTTTCAGGGACAGATATCTTCAATATGCTAGTTCCCCACAAGCGGCTACAGTAGCAGCTCCAGGTCAGGCCAAAGCCAGGAACATGAAACTCCATCTGGGTCCATCAGTGTCACATGGGATGCTGGTGTCATAGGCAAAAGTTTGACCTGTGTAACAATATCAGTCCAAAATACTTTGAAAATAAGTAAAAAGTTCATGATGCTCTATGATAAGGATTTTTAGAATAGTTTCGTAACTATTTTGATAAAACAATTGTTGATATATTTGTTAACCTATCAGGACTACCAGTAGACAGAGTGATTATGAGTACCTTTTTATCTCTCAGCTTGTGAAGCACTTAATGAGTGGGAGTATCTGCCACCAGTTGGACCACGACCACCAGAAGGATTTGTAGGACTCAAAAATGGTGGTGCTACATGTTACATGAATTCAGTGATTCAACAACTATTCATGATTCCTTCTATCAGAAATAGTATTCTTGTAATTGAAGGTACAGGTATTGATTTAGAGGATGATATGTGTGGGGAAGAAGAGAAGCAACACAGTGAGGTAAATTCAGTTACCAAATTTTTTTTTCTGTATTTCAAATTTTTATAGCAGCTGTTATCCTAAGAGTTTTGACCTTTTATGTGATTGTTTTTAACTACATTTTATAATTGTCATAAGATCACTGAATTTAGTGTCTACCTCATTAAGTAGGCAATATCTAATAAACTTGAAACTTACATTTTGATGTTTTATCACTTTGTGTTAAGAAATAAATTCTTCACTGGTTTTACATGGTAAAAGTATTTAAGTATTTGTACAAAAATACTCAGTTTTATTTACTTCATAGTATATTTGTCAGTTTCATGATTTCTGCTTATTAGGATTATCTCATTTTAACATTTTTCTCACATGGCTCTGCATGGTAAGAAAATAAACTTGTTAAGTATAGTAGGTGGTCTATTAACATTATTAATTAAAATCAGACTGAACCAAAGCTATTTTGTGCAGATTGTAGCAGAGTAAAGATTAGACTAGTATTTCACAGTATACCTAAGTATATCTGGAATGGAAAATAAAACAATTGGGAGCTAATTTATACTCAAGCTGTTCATCTTAGTATTATGTATTCTTGAAGTATTGGAATCAAATGAAAATCAAAACATTTGAATTGAAGTAAATGGCTCTTCCTCTGTTTTTACATTTCCTTGCTGCAGTGATGAGAAATTACGTCCTGTGTTATAAACCATTGCTTATTGAGACTTTGAATTATACCTGCTTCCACTGTCCTCATATGTATCATCACATCAACGAGGTGTTGGTTTGGTTTTTTTAAAGTCTCTCTATGAGGCACCCAGCTGTGTCTGATAAACGACCACATAGTTAAGGGAAAAGTTGAAATTTAAATCATATTTCTATAGCTCATTTGATTAGTGAGGTGTTGAGTTGTTGCAGAAAAGGTTAATCATACTGACAAGACACTGTAATGAAATAGTGCCTGTTTTTCTTGACTGTAGCTCTCAATGGCAGAAATCAAGTATTATTTTCCCATATCTTAAACCTCTGGTAAAGAGCAAAACATTAGGAAAGATTTTCAAGAAATTCTGCTCTGTAGTTCCCAAGAGTTATAGCATTTGGATTTCAGTCTGTTCTGCTACTCCAATTGCACTTACTGTTCATATCTCTATCTAATTTGAGTGAATAAATCTTTTATGTGATATAAACCATAAAAACAATAACAAAACTGCAAGGAAATAATTGAATGCTACAAAAGACAAAATACTTTGTAGAGTATTTTCAAAAAGAATATAAAATAATATGTCATTTATTTTCTACTTAGTATTTGTTTCTGCTTCTTCACTATACTTGTAAAGTTATCTCACAATCTCACTTGATGGTCTCCAGGTTAATCTTGAACCTCGAGGTGATGCATTTGCATATCAATTTGGAGACAAACCAGCATTAAATAAAACTGAAGATAGGAAAGAATATAATATAAATGTTCTAAGGCACCTTCAGATCATCTTTGGTCACTTAGCTGGTTCTCAACTGCAATATTATATACCCAGAGGATTTTGGAAACAGTTCAGGTAAATTCTAGGGAGATAATTATATTAAGATTTATGAAAATCTCAAGGTTTTAAAGTAAAACTTGTGAAATATTTTGGAAATATTTTTATATTTCCAGTTATGCATGCCGTAATATTATTACATGTAAGTTTAAAATAATATTTAATTATTCAGTCACTAGTATTAACTATCATTGTAGTATCTCATGTATAATACATTAATATTATACTTGATTTTGATTACTGATTTGCTATTTAATAATATTGGCATTAAGCTTTGTAAAATCTCAAGGTAAAAGTGCAAGGTACTAAAATATGCTGTGAGATATTTTTGTATTTTTATTTATGTGTGCCATATGTTATTACATTTACATAAAAACTAAAACATCTTAGTATCATTAAAATCCATTTGTCATTTCTTTAAATTTACTTAGTTGCCTTATTTTTTAAGTTGGTTTGGATTTTTTTGTTTGTTTGGAGAGGATTTTTGGATTTGCATTTTGTTTGCATCTATGAGACATGAAGAAATTACATAGCTTGCCCCTAAAGTTTCCCTCAGTCTGGGTTTTCTAGACTGTATTTTATAATGTTTTGTGTATTATTTTCTGTATTTTGTTTATTTGTAAGGCATTTGGTCTGTCATAGATACTCAGCTATATTTTATCATAAAAACTCAGTCCACATATTTGATGTATAAATTAGTAATTGTGTTTTCAATAATGCTTTACACATAATCTTAAATTATAACTGCATTTAATGATTATTTTAAAAAAATTTCAGGCATTTAAAACTACAAAACTGTTAATTATTTAGAATTATTATATAGACAATGTGCCAAATTTAGCTGTTGGGATGTTTGCTGTATTGAGTAATGAATGCAACAGCTTGATCAGATTAAGACACAAATAGAGCCCTCCTATTTAGATTTACAGTGATTCCAGACATATTTCTTTTTCCTTTTGTGATATTAAGAGTTACAATTTGGCAATTTTTTTAAAAGATCAATAATTTTTATTTCAAAGGCAGATCAGATTGAAGGAGAAAAAGAGAGACAGAAAGATTTTCCATTTGGTATTCCCCAAACAGCTTCAAAGCCTGGAGCTGAACTGATCCGAAGCCAGGAGCCAGGAACATCCTCCAGGTCTCCCACACGGGTGCAGAGACCCAAAGCATTGGGCCGTCCTCGACTGCTCTCCCAGGCCACAAGCAGGGAGCTGGATGGGAAATGGATAGTCGGAACATGAACTGGCGCCCATAACTGGTGCCCATAACTGGTACATGCAAGGTGGGAATTCAACTATTGAGCTATATTATCGGGCCCAGTATCATTCACCAAGTGTTATATAACTAAAGCAATCATTCTTTATTAATAAGCTACATAGAATCTCCAAATTAATTTGCTCTTCAGATAATTATCTTAATGTATACGCCTCTAGAGAGTCATGATGAATCTTATTTTATTTTAGGATTTCTTTTTCTTCCATTGATCATTTTTTTATTAATTACATTGCATTATGTGACACAGTTTCATAGGCTCTGGGATTCCCCCCACCCCTTCTTTTACCCTCCCCCCATGGTGGATTCCTCCACCTTGTTGCAGTATTACATTTCAAATTCAGTCAAGATTTGTTCTTTGCAAGCATATACCAAGCATAGAGTCCAGCATCTTATTGTCCAGATAAATTCAATGGTTTCTTGGGGAGACCATCTCTGGTCTGAAGGTAGAGCCGGCAGAGTATCATCCCTATCAATTGAAAGCCCCAGCATAACATCAGCAACAATTTACAACATTATGGAATTAATTGACATGGAATTGAGTGACCAATATGTTAAAAATTACAAGTTCTTAACCACATGCTGTGACTAGTTCACTGACATGTCAATTTTACTTTATATACAAATGACTTCTATACACCTTAAAATGGCTGTAGGATACTA
Source organism: Ochotona princeps (assembly GCF_030435755.1). NCBI lineage: Eukaryota > Metazoa > Chordata > Mammalia > Lagomorpha > Ochotonidae > Ochotona > Ochotona princeps. The sequence goes on along the minus strand of NC_080866.1, from coordinate 294,237 downwards.
TTCAGCTGTCTATCTTTGTTTTAGTATTTAGCAGTTTAAAGTGTTGAAACATAATTTTTAACAGAACAGATTTTAGGATAGTCTAAACTGGCTTATAACTCTAACAAGGCTTATGTCAATAGTTGACATTCAGAACAGTTTTAGGAGGGGTGTGCAGAGAAATCTTCAGTACCTTAGTGAGGAGTAACTAATCTTTGTGTCCTACCTAGTAAGGTATGTATGAGTAAAAGCTAACCGTTTCCTGTCTGGTTCTAAGCTTTCCTGCTGTTCTCTAACTATTCTAATTCTTTTGTTGTTGTTTTGTTTTTAGAGGTGGTAACTCCAGAGAAACCCTGATGGTCATTGCTAGAGAGGGTGGGGACCCAAAGTTGGAACCAGGCAAGGACCAGAGAAAGCTCCTCTCCCGTGTCCCGAAGGAAGTTTACTGTTCTTCTGTTTCTGCAGACCGCTCAGGGCTCCTGGCTATCATTCCTATGACCTTGGATCCCGGGAGGAAAGATTTGGGCTTCTTCCATCCCGTGTGGAAGATTCAAATGGGAGTGGGTGACCTCAGAGTTCTCGGCCTCCGAGGGCACTCCAATTCCCCGTGGTCTCCTTGGCAGTTGGGATGTAGTCCTTGGTGCCCGTGCTGATAGTCCTTGGTGAGGATCCGAGAGTCTCCAGGGTTGGGATACAAGCCTCCTCCTGTCCCCCTGCTCCACTCTGAGTATGTTAGGATTTAAAAATGAATTCTGGGGGCCCGGCGGCGTGGCCTAGCGGCTGAAGTCCTCGCCTTGAACGCCCCGGGATCCCATATGGGCGCCGGTTCTAATCCCGGCAGCTCCACTTCCGCTCCAGCTCCCTGCTTGTGGCCTGGGAAAGCAGTCAAGGACGGCCCAAAGCATTGGGACCCTGCACCCGTGTGGGAGACCTGGAAGAAGGTTCCTGGTTCCTGGCTCCTGGCTTCTGATCAGCTCAGCTGTAGCCATTCTGGTCACTTGGGGAGTGTACCATCAGGCGGAAGATCTTCCTTTCTGTCTGTTTTCCTCTCTGTATATCCGCTTTTCCAAAAAAAAGTTAAATAAATCTTTTTTTAAAAAATGAATTGTGTAAGTCCACAGAATCTTTCTAAATTGGCTGGGTAAACTAAGTTGGAACACATTAGGTTTTAACAATCCAAACCACATTTTTTCCCAAAGTGCATTTTTATTTTACTTTGTTCACTTCCTTTTTCAAGGGCAAGTAAATATCATACAGATCCTTTTTTTTTTCATTTTATGATGCAATTCTATAGGTCATACACACTGCCAAAATATTACAACACACCAACACAGCTTGTCATTACATAGAAAAAGGGTGCGTTCATTTATAGGAGTTTATGTTTTCTTGTAGCGTACCTCTCAGATAATTAAGAGGCAGGTGATCACAGAACTTTCCCTTATTTGTTGATTTTATTTATTAAAACATCACAGACTTACTCTGCAGCAATCACTGCAGTATCCCAATGTAAACTGGTAAATTCAACAAGCTAACATGTTAGTTAGCTTGATTAGAATGATTTATACATATTTCTTTCTTCTCATGTGAAACATGTTGTTTACTTTGCTATGCCTTCAATTGTTTTTATTCCCTGAGTTAGGCCTTGTCTCCCTTCCAGTATTCTGTTTTTTATTCATTCAGAGTACTCTTAGTGTTTTGTTTTTACATTGAAGTGTTTCATTCATATATATATGTATTTCTGTTTCTGTATGTTTGACTGATAATTACATAATTTGTGATTATTCACATTAGAAAATCCAAACATAATATGCAATAGCTACATTTTCATAACATATTGCTATATCAGTTGCTTATTTTAATGTACGTTTATACATTTAATTTTAACCATATTAGACTATAATATATTCTAAAAACATATTTTATCTTTTCAGTCATTCCCTCCATGTAATAGTAGAACTCAGATTTTTTGTCAATAATGTTTCTATTACCTACCCTCTCAACATAAGAATGTCTTAATAAAATTCATTTAAGCTTTTTCCTTTGTCACATTGACAGGTATATTTCGATGTCATGTTAGTACATTCAGAATATTTGTACAATCATTCACATTTCTGTTACCCAAAAAGAAATCCCCCCATGCACGTTAAAGAATTGTTCCCTTGTACCAACTTTTTAAATTTTTATTTTTAATGTTCACATAGTTAACAAGGATGCAAACTCATGAACCATTGATTTCCTTTTGTTCTATAACAGGGAAAGAGAGCCAACCCTACCTTTAAGCTTTGCATCTAAAAACTACTTTTGTCATAATTTGAGTGCACTTATTTATAATATTGTATTAAACATAAAAATATAATATGTGCCCTTTCATGTCCAGCATTTTTGACTAAAGCTAATGTTTTCATATTTCACTTACATGGTGTTTAATTATGTGGGTGAATTATATGTTGTTTTCCCATTCACTTATTTGATGAAGATGTAGGTGGTATTCATTTTTCCTGATAGAGCCCCTGTAATATATTCTTTATAGCACATATAGAGTTTAAGTGAGTAGATTTCTTTTTGTACACATGGTAGTGCAATTGCTGGGATACAGAATTCTGCTTTTCACTTTTTGAAGAGCAGTAATATACTTCATCCCCTGTAGCATTCTAATTTTCTATTGGCAAATTAGAGAGGGTTACAATTTATATTAACACCAAAATCTTCTATCTTCCCATAATTTTTATTTTAACCCAAGTAAATAGTTTGAATTATGTCTCATGAATTTGATCCATTTTTCTTCCTGTCAAACATCTTGTCATGTATTTGTTGACCATTTGTGCTTTTCAAATATCTACTAAATTGGAAGAACAAGTCTTTTATTTGTGCATTTGTGTGAATCTAGAGCCCTACTAAAATAAAAATTCAGGAATATTTGTTTTATTTTTTTGATTGTCATTTCATATATTTATGTTAACCTTTAATGTATAAACTTCTAAATTTTGAAGACATATTTACCTGTTTTTTTTCTTTTCATTCTATTTCATTATTTCTTTTATCATGAAACCATCATTTTGTGGGTCATTCTCAACTTTTAAAACTCTGCTTCCAAACTGAAGCTTAATTTAGCAATACAAGTACTTGCTGTATCCACATTGATATGTGTTGCTTTTGGTATCCTCTGACTTTGTGGAACTCATTGGTCTTAATAGAATAGATGTGTAGTAGTTAACATATAGCCCGGCTACTTCACTCATGTTACTGTTGATTACATAAAAAGGGAAGCTGGTAGCAGTAGTTATAATAACCCCAAACTAGAAACAGCACATTTGATTTGTTTAAGTACTGACCAATTTAAACAAATAGGTATACACATATCATTACAAAAAAATAAAGGACTTCTCACACCTCTAACAATTTAAATATGCATAGTGTTATACTGATTGAAACATCATCAGAAAAGAAAAAAATAACAACAAAAAAAAGAAACATCATCACAAAAGGTTATGTACTGAATACTTGATCATTCCCTTTACATTCTATCATAGAGGAAAGCCAGGGTTAGATGTGACAGAAGCTGGAGATAGAGTGGTTTACAAACAAGTTTCAAAGATCCTTTTGCTATCTTAACTATGCTTACTTTGTTCTAAGGAATACAAATATAATAAAATTGTGTGTAACTAAGTATACTCAATCATAAGTACAAGACTCGAGAACTACGATTAAGATTGGGATTTGTTCTAAATACAGTATTTTAAAAGCTGGGTAGTTTGCTAGATGGTGCAGCTCAGAGAATGGAATAGGAGATATACTATTTCTGATAATTCGCTGATTTTTCATAAGATAAACCAAGAATAACCATAGATACTATTATCTGCATGTAGGCATGTCCATTCTGTAGTACTTTATGATCTATGCACTTCCCTCTGTATACCATGCCATTTCATGATTACTTATGTTACTTATTATAAACTAAATGCTATGCAAATTTTAATGTTGCTTACGGATTAATGATAAGAAAACTGTACCTATCCAGTGCACATGTTTCATTTTTAATGTGATTGACTCCAAGTATGAGAAGTTCATAGATACAGAAGCTCAACTACTCCTACTATGTGCAACTAAAACTTCTTCATTTGATTTCACGGTTATCACAGGTGTTTTAGAAAAAATTGAATTCAAAGCCTGGAAAAAGCAAAACCTGCAATCATAAATAAAATAAAAATTGAAAGAAGCAACTAAAGTCATCTTAGAAAACAGTATTTTGACTAGACATAAGAGAAAATAAAAAAGTTAAAATGTATAAAGTGGTTACAGGGTTGTCAATTCTGCAGTTATAAGATACTTACCAGGAATGGGTAAATCACACTTAACTTTGCTACCTTTTGGAAAAAGAAATGTCATGAAAGAAAAGGCAGATTGTTTCAACAAACACTGTGAAAAACAAACTTCTGATGCATTTAGTTATTCTGTTAAAAATACAGATGCTAATAGAATTAGAGCAATCAGCATACATGTGCTTACATATAAGTTAGCTTATATATACCTGTTTCCAGGTTGTATCCATTTAGAAAGTCTAGAAATAATGACCCAGTAACTTTGGACATACTTGACACTCACCTTATTTAGGTAAAAACTGATTAATATGTGAAAGGATTAGGAGGAACAGTGCACAGTACTCTCAGGAATGCGCAAAATACGTTTCTACTGTCAAAAGTAGAGAAACTGAATGTTAATCAACATTAGAAGAAATACTCCTCAAAAAAAGGGCAAAAAGTCAAAAACAAACAATCTTCACCATTGAAAGAGTAGGGATTGGAGATCAACAATGAAGTATAATTTTTACCATTTCTATTCAGTGTATTACTGGCAGTTATAATCAGAGCCCATTAAGCAAATGGGAAAAATAGACATCTGATCTGGAAAGCTTAAGTGGAATATCTGTTAACACATAACATGATCTTACATATGTGAAATAGTAAAGGCATATTCCTTGCCCCCGAATACACCTGTTTTGTGTTTTTTTGGTTTGTTTGTTTGTTTTGTATGAAGGATGTGTTTGTCTGGCATTCTGTTATACAGCTTTAAGCCATCATCTACAATGCCAGCATACCACATCATATGTGCTCAGGTTCAAGTCATGGATATTCCACTTGTAATCCAGCTGCTTACTAATGTACATGGCTAAACAGCAGAGAACGGTCCAAGCGCCTGGGCCCAGACCGATATGGGGAAACCTGGAAGAAGCTCCTGTGTAAGCACACAGCAGACATTTGATCCTCTAGATTTCTATGTGGATGCCATACTTCATTACTTACGTGCCATTTAATTTGCTGCTAAGTTATCTTGGGGAGCAAAGGAAGATCTGGGTCCTTATGAGCGTGCTACCCGTGTAACAGACTTTGGAAGCTTTTCACTGCTTGCTTTGGACTGGTCCAGTCCTGGCTGTTACAGCCATTTTGAGAGTGAAATCGGCAGATTTGAGCTTATTGTGTCTGTATATAATTGCCTCTCAAATAAATGTTTTTTCATAATATTTGCTAAGATGTCAGTACTTTCAGAGAGGTATGTTTTAACACAATTTTTATGAAAAACCTCAGTAAATTTTTGCAAATGCATAGAATCACTTTCTAAATTTTACGCGGAATCACAAGAGACCTGTAATATCATCCCTACGCCCCCCAAATACTAAGAAACTAAGCCAATTGCAACAAATGTAGAATGTTCCTGAGTAGTGTTAGATGCCAGAACCTGGTGCCACCGGAGGAAGAGTATCACCAAAACTAAACCTGTCAGAGATTTGTGCAAGTGATCCACTGAACTTCTTTGAGTTCCAGGCTCACATAAACCCCATAGCCTTGTCTAGACACGGGATGATTTTCTGATTTGGCAGTGTTTGAGAATAGGAAGTAGCCTTTGATACCAGATAAGGAAAGGGAAGCCCTAACAGAAAAAATCCAAACCTCAGAAACAGGAATAGAGCTAAAGCAGCTGAGGACAAAAATGTAGAAGCTAACGAAAAGGAGAGCAGTAAAAACAAAAGACAAAAAAATGTTTTTAATTAGATTATTTCACCTTAAGTCAGAAAAACAAAATGAAAATCACATTGAATATTGGTATAAGCTGAAGATGTAAAAGCTCTAAGACTCAGCTGAACCTTATGTTATGTATGACCATAAAACTTTAAAAAATGTCAAACTAGCAGGTAAATTTGAGAACTAGAGGACAAACCCAAGCATTTGGAATATTACAACAGACGGCGGAATATCCTTCAATTACCAGACAGTCCCCAGCTGGACAAATACAAATGAGGAGCTACCACATCAAGTGTTAAAGCCCAAGAAGGAAGAGAATCCGGACGAGAGTTGCAAAGAGGAAAGGCTGTTGATGTGAAAGTTCTATGGTTTAATTAGAAATGTAAAAAACAAACAAAAAAATCTTTTGTCACCTTTATGTATATTAGTTAACTATTACCTTTACATGTATTAGTTAACTGTTACCTAATAAGCCCACACATCTTGTGTTTTTAGTCACAGAATTGGTTACAATTAGTTCTACTAATTGGGTAAAATTAGTAATACCATTCTACAGATTGTGATAAACAGCTTGCAATCAAAGGAAAATTTCTACAGAAGCAAATAGAAATTAACCTGAGATGATATGTTAAGACATGTTGCTTGACATGCCCATGACTAGACACAATCTTGCAGGGCACCCACTGAAATATCACTTTTTTGGCATATGAATTCTTTATTTTGATAATGACCTGTTTCGATGTTTCAATATTTAAGCAATCATCCTTATGTCAGATTTTCAAATGAGTTCATATATAGATTAACTTAAGCATTTAATTTTTCTGCTGAAGTTCTTTTTTTATTTTAAGCAATCACATTTATAGTTGCATCAAGAATAATTAAATACTTAGGAATAATCCTAACCAAGGACATAGGGATTTTAACAGCATTCACTCTTTATGAAATACCACTGTAACAGCTGTTAAAATGGTGTGAATGAGGAAAGTTTTACAGCTACCGTAGAAAAACAGGTTAACATTTCCTGAAAAGATTAAAAATCAAAACTTGACTTAATAGTAGTATAGCCTTAAAGAATGGCAAGCAGCGTTTGTGTTAAGTGTAGGCATTTAAAATAGCTAAAATGGAAACAACGCAACAGATGAATGGATAAACCATCAAATGTTTTTCAGCCTGAAATTCTTTCTCTCACTCCCTCCCTCAGCATCAGCCCTCATTTTATATACACACAGTTGGGATTAAACTTTAAATTCATTTAGATAGCATAAAATTATTGTCACACCAACAAGTTATGGTAACTTCTACCATATAAAATCATTTCTACTACGAACTTTACTTTTTTGTGCAAGTCTGTACACAGTGCATATTTTATTTCATTTTTTGAGGTAATATCTCACTTTGTACTATCTTTTCTGGTAGTACATGATGTATGTGTATTCTAAGGCTATGTTATATATCTTCATTTATTTCTCAGACTTTGGGGTGAACCTGTTAATCTCCGTGAACAACATGATGCTTTAGAGTTTTTTAATTCTTTGGTGGACAGTTTGGATGAAGCATTAAAAGCTTTAGGCCATCCTGCTATACTAAGTGAAGTCCTGGGAGGCTCCTTTGCTGATCAGAAGATTTGCCAAGGCTGCCCACATAGGTAAATGTTAATATTTAATTGTTTTAAGTCTATGCTTTTGATTAATATTTTCAGAGAATAGGATAAAGGAATATATTTAATTATATTTTTAGTGTATGCTTTCATCTTTTCAGAAAATAGCATAACTAAAATTAATATTATTAGACTTACAGCAAAATAGAATGGGGCTACTCTCCAAGTGGCTTTGGGCCAACCTTGACTGCTTTTCACAAGGTCATAAGCATGGAGCTGGATGGAAAGTGGAGCGCAGGGAATAAAACTGCTGCCCATGTGGGATCCTGGTGCATGCAAGGCAAGGACTTTAGGTTACTAGGCTAATGTGCCAGACTCATTTCTCATTCATTTGAAATGCCTTGGCTAATTCTTGGGGTATGTTACATAAAGCAATCTATCAAGAGTAAATAAGGGGACAACTTTGCAGTAGACAGGTTAAGCCTTTACCTACAATAGTGACATCGCATATCAGAATGTTTGTTAACATACTTTCCCTCCAGCTGTGCTAATTCCCTGGGAAATCCATATAGGGAACCTTGATAGAGTGCCTGGATCCTGACAAAAACCTGGTCCAGCAACCAGGTGTTTCAGCCTTTGGAGAGTGAAGCAACACATGGAAGATATACTAAAAAGGAAATCTAAGAAAAAGAAATTATCTATTAAGATGATTAGTAAATAAATAACTCAATTATATTGGCCCAGAAAAGACAGTTTCTACTTGCTTTGTGGAAGCTTTATTTTGAAGCTTAGCCTTTTTTTATTTATATAATATTTACTTTTTATTTATGTAAAGCTTAATGTGCAAAAATGCATTAAGAGAATGTTTTCTACAATCAGTCATTATATAAACACTGGACATAAATAAGTAAGTGGAAATAATTTGGGATAAAAAGTAATATTGCTTAACAAGTAATGTTTATCGAGTTATATCATTGTTTTTTAATCTATATTTTTTGTCATGTTAGAATACCACTGTTTTTAAGATTTGTTTGTTCGTTTAAAACACAAACTTTAAGAGTGATTGTATCTGTTGGTTCACTTCCTAAGTGGCCAAATGGCTGGAGCTCTTAGTCCAAAGCCAGAATCCAGCAGGATCTCTTCCAGGATCTACCATCTAGGAGGCGAGGGTGGGAACAAGGAGTTGGCCATCTTCTGCTGCTGCTCAGATGCATTAAAAGGGAGCTAGATTGCAGCTGTGGCATTTTATGGGATGCCAGCATCCCATGAAGCCACTTTACTTTATGTTTTATTATTGTTTTATGTATTTGAAATATTTTCAGAAAGAAAGAGACATACAGAGAGATCTTTTCACCTTAAATTGTAGGGGCCAGTCTCCCAAGTGTTAACACCACTGCTTAGCTTGTTTCTAAGGGGTAACAGCATGCGCAATCTTGGCCTGATACATTTAGCCCTGGCTTGACCACAGGTTCCTGCTTCCCTTCTTCCCCTTTTTCCAGATGCCCCCAGGGGACGGAGGGGTCTTAGGAGTTGCTTGAGCTTTGGAAAAATACTGGGAGGAACCAGAGAATATAAAAGGCAGGCTAGAGTTCAATAAAGCGTCATTCTCTTTGCACAAGTGACCAAGTGCGTGTTGTCTTCTTTGTAACCCTAGTCCCTCCGCTCGACTTGGGGTACACGGTGACGCGCGCTTTGCCGACACTAAATGGCTGTAACAATCAGAGATAGGCTGGTTTGAAGTCAGGACTCTGGAAATTGTTCCAGGTCTCCCATATGGGTAAGAGGGTCTCAAGGACTTAGACCACCCTCCTGTTTTACCAGGCCTTTAGCAGGGAACTGGATAGGAAGTTCAAAACCAGTGTCATTATGGGTTGTGGGCACTGTAGGCAGCCTTATGCCACAGTGCTTTTCTACCCATTCATTCTTAACTAAAGAAAGATACTTATTATTCGCTTATTTTAGCCTGCTTTGGGCCTGTCTAAAAACCTTTTTTTCATCAAGTAGTATACAGTAAAAAGCGTTTGGCATTTTTTGATCACCAAGTTGCTTATGCTTTGGTCTCTTTTGAAAAGTAATGGTTTATTATACTAAGTAAAATTTACCCAGAGATCTCAGAAGCACTTGTATCATTAGGTAATAGGAAGATTACTTGAGTTCCATACCTGTTACAGTTCATTACTGTTTAGAATATATTTTCCTATAGTCTTTAACTGATATATTTTCTTTAAGATATCTTTTTTTTCCTTTGTGAGTTAGTTTATGATTTCATTCCAGCTGGCTGAATATGTAATATGTAAGTGAATTTATTTATATGGTTTTTCTTGACTTAGTTTTTATGTGTAAGGTTTTTCCTATTAGTATTCCACTAATGCTTCACATCTGACAGCATTTCGCCAAATATGCAAAAATATGCAAGAAAAAGGTTGAATAGATTTGATGGTTTAAGAATTGTAAGCTCTTCTTTTCATTTACTAATTTATAGCATATGTCATCAGAAATTATATATATTAGTAAGCAAATATATATATAATCAAAATAAAGAACCCTAAATCATTCTTGCATTAAAAACATAATAAATGCTGAAAATATACATTTTTATCACATTCACAACTAAAGGCAACATACAGAAGCCTTAAGAATAAACTTTTAATTGTATCTTAAATAATTTCTTTAAGATACGAGTGTGAAGAATCTTTTACGACTTTGAATGTAGACATCAGGAATCACCAAAATCTTCTGGATTCTTTGGAGCAGTATATCAAAGGAGATTTATTAGAAGGTGCAAATGCATATTGTTGTGAAAAATGTGATAAAAAGGTATGTGTTAAACAGGGGTATTTTTCTTAAAGATTTATTTTTATTTGACAGGCATATTTAGAGAGAGAAGGAAAGACAAACATGTTCCATTCCCTCGTTCACTCCCTAGGTGGCCACAATGTCCAGAGCTGAGCCGATCCAAAGACAGGAACCAGGAGCCTCTTCCAGGTCTCCCACACGGGTGCAGGGTCCCAAGGCTTTGGGCCGTCCTCCACTGCTTTCCCAGGCCACAAGCAGGGAGCTGGATGGGAAGTGGAGCTGCCGATTAGAACCAGAGATTATATGGGGTGCTGGTGCTTTACTAGGGGAGGATTAGCCAACGAATCATTGTACTGGCCTCATGCATTTTAGGTTTTAAAAAAATAATCACTTAATAGCACTAGAAAGCAGCAAACTAGTTCATGCTCCTCTCAAAATTACTATCTGAGTTGTCTCTACTTTATTGTAATGATAACCAAAAGGATAGTCAACCTAACAACTGGCTTAGTTTAGTGATTTGTTTAATGATTTGTCAGGAAATAAGTATACTGCTGGGGTTTGTAAAGTTTGCATCTTTGCTCTAAAATAAATTGCTACCTCACTTCTAAAATTGGAAACACTATTGAAAGCATTCTTCCTAATTTTTTATGAATGAGTATCACACTTAAAATCTAAGAAGTTTGCTAATTATATATTGTTGTAGGTTGATTTTTAAGCAGTCAACTAATTTTATATTATCTCTGGGCATTTAGTTTGTGAGGTGAACAAACTGCAAGGGTTTGAAGTCAGTATACAATATAAATAAACTTTCTTGGTTCACTACTCTCCAAGTTGCTTTTACTTTTTAACCTAAACACTTGCTATATTGGCATGTGGAAGGCTTAGTGACTGCCACATAAGGCTCTGCAGATTTTTCTGACACTCTTAATTTATATCTTTTAAATTAAAGTAGGAGCTAGTGTTTATCACAGGACGTTGAAGATTAATATAGATTCAGCACCTACTGTAATTACCTAGTATCTGACACAAATGTTAGCCTTCTTATTAAAAGGCTTAAATTTTTTCAGTTTACTTACAGCCAGTTCTATTTATGTATAAAGTTACATATCAAAGAGCTATTGTTCTTTTGTTTTGTTTTGTTTTGTTTTGTCAAGATATATTTATTTTTTTATTTTATTTAATTACATGGTATTATGTGACACAGTTTCATAGCTACTGGGATACCCCCACCCCTCCCCACACCCATCAGCAGAGGATTGGATAAGAAAGCTATGGTTCATCTACTCCATGGAATACTACTCAGCTATTAAAAAAAACAAAATGCAGTTCTTTGTGGCCAAATGGGCCAAACTGGAAACCATAATGCTAAGGGAAATGAGCCAATCCCAAAAGGTTAAATACCACATGTTTGCCTTGATTTAAGATGATATGATGTTATGTATAACATGTTATGTTTTGAATGTTATATGTTGTGTATAAACTAAAATTGAAGTATAGGTGAGGTGGTCACAGAAGGTGGCTGGGAACCCGCATTTACTTTTAACATATTGGTTACTCATTACTATGTCAATTAATTCCATAATAATGTGAATTTTTGCTGATGGTATGTTGGAGCTTTTAATTGATCGGGATGATACTCTGCTGGCTCTGTCTTCAGACCAGAGAGGGTATACCTAAGAAACCGTTGAACTTGATTGGACAATAAGATGCTGGACTCTGTGTTTGGTTTATGCTTGCAATGGGGGAATCTCAGCTGAGCTTGAAAGAGCTATTGTTGTTAAGCTGGTGCCTTGCCCATGACTCCAGCATCACGTAAGGATGCCTGCTCAAGCCAGGCTGTTCCCATTCAAATTTAGCTACTGGTAAAGTGCCAGGAAAGAGTAGAAAATTATCCCAATCATTGTGCCCCTGCACTCATGCGGGAAACCCAAGTGGAATATCCACCCGTGGACTTTGGCTTTTCCTAGCCTGAACATTGAGTCAACCTGTGGATGGAAATTTTGTTTCCCTCTTTTCTTTCCCTTTTCTGTAACTCTGCCTTTTAAGTGAATAATTTAAAAAAAAAAGTAGACTGGGATGATATTCTACCAGCTCTGACTTTGGACCAGAAATGGTCTCCCCAAGAAACTGTTCAACCCATCCGGACAATAAGTAGCTGGACTCCATGCTTAATATATGTTTGCAAGGAAAGAATCTTGATTGAATTTGAACTGTAATACTGCATCAATAGGAGGAATCCACCGGGGGAGGGGAGGGGGAGGGGTGGGGGGATTCCCAGAGCCTATGAAACTGTCACACAATGCAAAATAATTAATAAAAAAGAAAGTAAACATCAAATAAAATGACATTCAGGATTTTGGGGGCCAAATGGACCCAAACATTCAATAGCGCTCTCTGTGTATAAAACTGGTTGTTGCAATTTGCAAAAATGAAAGGCTACTTGTGTGGTTCTAATTTTGGTAACCATTTTTTTTTAATAATGATTACATGGTTGATCGTGGTGGGAAGGATCAGAGTTTAGGGGAACTTGTGGAAATTCATTGCTTCCCAATTTTCTATTTGTTCTTTTTGTTCCTGGAGTAAGGGGAGAAACAATGGGAAATACCACTTACAACTCTGCAATGTTCCAGTACCCAGTACCCAGGGATGAGAAACTGCCACCTCATATCAACCCAGAGTTTCAATGTGCACATATTCCGAGGGTTCTGTCCAAGTGGTTTAGATAGTTCTGAAATGCTGCCGATTTCACCAATCCAAGGATGATGTCACACTCTCAATGTCTATTGGTTCTATCCACCGAGATTTTGTTTTGGTCTTGCTAACCATTGTTTAAAAGTCTGTTACAATGGGGCTTGGCGGCGTGGCCTGGTGGCTAAGGTCCTTGCCTTGATCCCATATGGCCGCTGGTTCTAATCCCGGCAGCTCCACTTCCTCTCTGTCTCTCCTCCTCTCAGTATATCTGACTTTGTAATAAAAAATAAAATAAATCTTTAAAAAAAAAAAAAAAAAAAAAAAAAAAAAAAAAGTCTGTTACAATGAAATTACTGTAGTGCTGTTATTAAGCTTTAAGTGAATCTAAATTGGTTGAAAACATTATATTTTTTAAATTTTATTTGGATTACAAGATAACATGCATGTGCATTTTGCCTACTACAGGTTGACACAGTAAAGCGCTTGCTAATTAAAAAATTACCTGCTGTGCTTGCTATCCAACTGAAAAGATTTGACTATGATTGGGAAAAACAATGCGCAATCAAATTCAATGATTATTTTGAATTTCCACGTGAGCTAGACATGGAACCTTACACAGTTGCAGGTGTTGCAAAACTAGAAGGAGATAATATGAGTCCAGAGAGTCAGTTGATTAAACAGAATGAGCAGTTTGAAAATCAGACAGTAAGAAGCACAAAATACAGACTGGTGGGTGTGCTGGTACACAGTGGTCAAGCAAGTGGTGGACATTATTATTCATACATCATTCAAAGAAATAATAAAGACATGCAGAAAGAACACTGGTATAAATTTGATGATGGAGATGTAACGGAATGCAAAATGGATGATGATGAAGAAATGAAAAGTCAGTGTTTTGGTGGAGAATACATGGGAGAAGCACCTGATCATATGATGAAATGTATGTCATATAGGAGACAGAAAAGATGGTGGAATGCATATATACTTTTTTATGAAAGAATGGACACAATAGGTGAAGATACAGAGATGATAAGATATATATCACATCTGACTATTACAAGACCCCATCAGATAATTATGTCGCCAGCTATTGAGAGGAATGTACGGAAGCAAAATGTGCAGTTCATGCATAATCAAATGCAATATAGTTTAGAGTATTTTCAGTTTGTGAAAAAGCTGCTTACATGTAACAGTGTTTACTTAAATCCTGGTCCAGGTGAGTTTCTGGAATTTGCTTATTGATAAAGTATTGTTTTACATGTAGGTTCTGAGTAGATATCAAAATCTGTTTTACAGCTGTTTCTTCAATTTGCATCTTTTTGTTGAATTATGATTCAAGGTTCGTGTAATGAGTCACCACTTTTTTTTCACTGTTCTGGGCTAGCAGCCTGCTCCTGGTTCTAATTGGTTTTTTTTTTTAAAGATTTATTTATTTTATTACAAAGTCAGATATACAGAGAGGAGGAGAGACAGAGAGGAAGATCTTCCGTCCGATGATTCACTCCCCAAGTGAGCCGCAACGGCCAGTGCTGCGCTGATCGAAAGCTGGGAGCCAGGAATCTCTTCCGGGTCTCCCACACGGGTACAGGGTCCCAAAGCATTGGGCCGTCCTCGACTGCTTTCCCAGGCCACAAGCAGGGAGCTGGATGGGAAGTGGAGCTGCCGGGATTAGAACCGGCGCCCATATGGGATCCTGGCACGTTCAAGGTGAGGACTTTAGCTGCTAGGCCACGCCGCCGGGCCCGGTTCTAATTGCTTTAAAGTAAACAATTTAAGGCATTTGTTCATTTGAACAGCAGCCTTAATACTTAGATAGAAGAGCTTTGATTTGTTGTATTTTTTTCAATAAAAGCTTCCATTTTATAGCTGACTTAGTAGGTTGTTAATATTCACTGTGCGAGCCCAGTGTGGTAGCCTGGTGGCTAACTCCTTACCTCACAAGTGGCAAAATCCCATATGGGTGCCAGTTTGTGTCCCAGCTGCTCTACTTCCCATCCAGCTCCCTGCTGTAGCCTGCGAAAGCAGTCAAGGACAGTCCAAACTGGACTGGGAAAGTCCAAACCCTGAACCCACTTGGAGGACCTAGAAGAAGCTCCTGGCTTCGAATTGGCTCACCTCAGCTGTTGCAGCCACTCGGACAGAAGACCTTTCACTATGTCTCGCCTTCTCTGTAAACCTGACTTTCCAGTAAGAATAAGTAAAGTTTACATAAATATACACACACACATATATCCACTATGCTTACTTTGAACTAACTAAAGATTTACTGGATTCTTATTTACTTAAAGGGTTTGTGAAGCAGATCTTTCTAAAAAACGGTTGCAACAACCAGACCTGGGCCAGTCCAAACACTTCAGTCATCTTCCGCTCTATTCCCGGGTGTATAAGCAGGAAGTTGGTTCAGAAATTGAAACTGGCACTGCAACATGGGCTGACAGTATTGGAAGTAGCAGCTTTATCTGCTGTGCCATAACACTATCCCAGATTTTATTTGATAGGAAATTTGAAAATAAATTATGTTGGTACTTCTCTTTCAAAGGACAAGATCACCTGTTACCTGAAGCAGAAGAAATCACTATGATTAGCATTCAGCTTGCCGCTAGATTCCTGTTTACCACTGGATTTCACACCAAGAAGATTGTCCGAGGACCTGCCAGTGACTGGTACATGGCTCTGGATTTGATTTGTGTTGTCTTTATAGTTAGTTTTGACGGTTTATTATACAACATGATTTGTTTTTCTATCATTTTAAATTTCAGAAATCCAGTTAAATGCTCATATTAGTATTAAACACAAAAATCCTGCTACAATCAAACTACTAAATTCAACATGACCAAATTTAGACATCTAACTTTGTGAAAGTATTAGCTTTTAGTAAATTCATATGAGATTTAAAAGTTAAAAATTTGTTACAATGATATGCCATAAGTTACTGTTAACTGAATTCAGATGACATATTACATATCTTGGCTTAACAGCTAAGTCTTATTTATATTTGGAGATGTTACTCTACTTTGAAAAAATTACCAAAAGTTTCACAGGCAGCTTACATATTCTCATTTCACTCATTTTGTTACTGAAACAGAGGGCTTGTCATTCATTAGATATTTCTGCTAGAAGCAATCATAAGCCTTCATTGTTAGGACATCCTTATTGTTTGTCTTGAAATGTCTATTCCCTAAAGTAATGAAAACCAGTAGATTGATACAAAGTGATATTGAATTAGTATTTCTGTTGCAGGTGTAATGTCCTGTGCATTCTCCTCCGTCACAGCAAGAATGTACGTTTTTGGTTTGTGCATAACATACTTTTCAGTGTGTCAAATCGTTTCTCTGAATATCTTTTGGAGTGCCCTAGTGCAGAAGTCAGGAGCACGTTTGCAAAGCTTATAGTATTTATTGCACATTTTTCCTTGCAAGATGGTTATTGTCCTTCGACCTTTGCATCTCCAGGACCTTGTAGTCAGGTAATTATGTAGTTTCCTATTAGATATTAAATATCTAGAAATAAATTTTGTATTTTACAAGTTCGGATAAACTAACATATGGTCTTGTACCATTAAAATCCGTATGAAAATGTGTACTTTATTATAGGTAATTTGATACTTCACCTTATACCTAAGTAGATTTTTTTCCTTGATTTTAATGTATTGAAGCTTAACTTTAACCCTTTGTTGAATAACTTTAATACAGAGAATCTTGTAGATTTTTACAGTTGCAATAGCTGCAAGGATATACAATGAAGTTTGTCACAATTCCTTGTTCTCTTTTAAAAAGAAAAAGCACTTGTTTCTTGCCATTTTGATAAGCACAATAAAAGAATTTTAAAATATATTTTATAAAAATTTATTTATTTTTCTTGGAAAGTTAGATTTACAGATGGAGGAAAGATGGAAAAACAGATCTTCCTTCTGAGGGTTCACTCCCCAAGTGGCCACAATGACCAGAGCTGAACTGATCCAAAACCAGGAGCTAGAAGCTTCCTCTTTCAGGTCTCACACACAGGTGCAGGGTTCCACGACTGACCCATCAACCACTGCTCTTTCAGGCCACAAGCAGGGAAGCTGGATGGGAAATGGAATAGCTGGAACATGGACTAGTGTCCTTATGGGATTACAACACTGCAAGATGGAAGATTAGCTATTTGAACCACAATACTGGTGCCCTAAGACTTTTTTGTGTAAAAAGAATTACGCTGTTTCTGTTTGGTATTGTTAGCAAAATAATGAATATTTTACTCCTACAGGAATGTTGTAACTTGAGTTTGAGTGATCATTTACTAAGAGCAGTACTAAATCTCCTAAGAAGGGAAGTTTCAGAAAATGGACATCATTTACAGCAGTATTTCAATTTGTTTGTGATGTATGCCAATCTAGGTAAGGAATTACATAATTCTGTTAATTTATAGTTATAAATTAAATGATGGAAACCAGTGTGATCAGGTGATGAGATAATTTGCTCTAAAATTGAAACATATTCCATAGTCATATTAAAGCATACTAAAAATTTTTTGTTTTAACTTTTTAGTGCTGCTTCTCATCTTGAACTGTAATTTAAATAGCTATATTTTTTTCTGACAATATTTAAAGTAAAACTCTGTTTCTCATTCAGGTTTTTATTTCCTCAGTGCTACTTACTAAAAGTATCTCAAATAATTATGGTTCTGACCAGTTTCAGAATTTATTTGTAAAGGTATTTTTAAAGAAACTGAACTTAAATTATTAATACTGTTATGTATTAATGATCAATTAATCATCAATAATTATGAAATTAATAGTACTAATAAATTAAAAATTACTGTGCATCTAAATCTTAATGTTAATGTACATGGATAACATTTGCAAAACTTTGCTCTTAAAAATGTGTAATAAACATGATATAATTTTCAGTACTGTCAACAGATCCTTCTTAGAGCAATCCAATATTTCTCACATTACTTGTTAAAATCTTTTCCAAAGAGACTTCATCATGTGTTCCTAAAATATGCTAATGCCATTTTGTGTTTTGATAGTGTTTAAAATTTTGCTTACTGCTGCCTAGACTGCAGAGATTCAAAGTCTTGTATAAAACATGAAGTCACTTTTTCTTAAAGAAATGGAATACCATTTGATGGATATATAAGTGATTTCAGTGGTTTATTTTGCAAAGGAAATAAAACTTCACATTTTGTGAAACGTGTCACGTCAATTATGCAAAAATGCTAATTTGCTGCCTTTTCATCTAAGGTCTCAATAATGAACACAGGCTTAATTGATTCAGACATTTGGCAGTTTTGTGCAAACTTTTCAAAAAGCATAAAGGGTCCAGAGCAATAGCCTAGTGGCTAAATCTTCACCTTGCATGCCGGGATTCCATATGGGAGCCATTCATCTCCCAGCTGCTCCACTTCCCATCCAGCTCCCTGCTTGTGGCCTGGGAAAGCAGTGGAGGATGGCCCAAAGCCTTGGGACCCTGCGCCTGCATGGGAGACCCAGAAGAGCTCCTGGCTCCTGGCTTCAGATCAGCTCAGCTTCAGCTGTTGCAGCCACTTGGGGAATAAATTAACCAATGACAGATCTTTCTCTCTGCAAATCTGACTTTCAATAACAAAAAGTAAATATTTTTAAATTAAAAATTACCATACACATTTTTATGAAGTTTCCCATGTAAATTTGGTAATCAACTATTAATATGCTCATCTTTTCCCAGAAAAAAAATTCTACAGTTTCTCCTTTTTCATTTCTAACATTTCTCTTCAGCATGACTGTAACTGAGAGTAATATCAGGTTTCAGGATTTTTTGGATTTTAGAAAGGTAAAACAATGCATTTGCTTGTAATACTTTTATGTAATGGTGCTAATATGTCAGCACCCTACAACCATAGATGTTAATATTTATGTAATGAAAAAGGAATGTTTAGCTACAAAGAACTACAAATCAAACCTTAACAGCCTCAGTTAAAAGAATGACAAACTACATGAGAAAATGAGTTGTGACATCAAATTAAGAAAGATCTTTTAGGGGCCTATCACAGTAGCCTAAAGGATAAACTCCTCGCCTTGCATGTGCCAGGATCCCATATCGACACCAATTCTTTTTTTTTTTTTTGACTTTTTTTTATTAATTATTATGCATTATGTGACAGTTTCATAGGCTCTGGGACAGTTGGAGACACCAGTTCTAATCCTGGAGGCCCCACATACCATCCAGCTCCCTCGTTGCAGCTTGGGAAAGAACTGGGAGAATAGCCCAAAGCTGTGGGACCATTCACCCACATGCATGGGAGGCTGTGGGCTCTGGCTTCAATAGATATAAAAATGAAATAAACCTTAAAAAAGTAAAAAAGGAGAATCAAGGTGGTAGAATAGGGTAAGGACACGTTTAAATGGACAGAGAAACATTTAATCAGGATGAAGCAGAGGGCACATTCCAGGAAATAGGAGAGGACAGAACAACAGCAGAAGGGTACCTGGAGACTGACAGACACAGGAAAGCAGCGGACACAACGGTGTGGTGTTGCAGTGACTGATACCCCAGCGGCATTCAGCTAACGGCGATCTGAACTCCACCAGCAGCCGGAGCTCCACCAGCAACCAGGGACTTTCACTGGGAGCTTAGGAGGTGAACCCAGACAAAGAACTGCCCGTCCTGCTGGTCTGTTTGATTTGACCAGGAGCAGAGACAGAGCAGCAGATCCCAGACGGGCAGTGCGAGAACAGGGTGGATTTCACAGCCCAGTCAGCCCCCTAGAGCCGAACTGGGAGCCTTTTGGCTTAAGGAGGCAAATGCAAGGGAAAGGACTGAGCATACGCTGAGCTGGGAGTGAACTCACTTTTGACTCAATGAACTGCATCAGCGTGGCATTCTACGGGTTCCACCCAAGACAGGTCTGGGTAGCCCACACACCTGATGGCCAGCAGATCAACAACTCGAGTAGTGGTACGTCAGGCACCATTTTGTACACTGTGGCAAAAGCTTAAGGA
The DNA here is from genome assembly GCF_030435755.1 of Ochotona princeps. Taxonomy (NCBI): domain Eukaryota; kingdom Metazoa; phylum Chordata; class Mammalia; order Lagomorpha; family Ochotonidae; genus Ochotona; species Ochotona princeps. The sequence continues at coordinate 274,196 of NC_080866.1, read as the reverse complement.
CTGCAGGGGACAACAGTGAACTGCAAACGTGCTGAGCTCGCAAGAACTCACTGAGTTCCGTGAATTGCAGGAAAGTAATATCGACCTTGGCTTCATAGGGGTCAAAATAGGTCCGTGTGGCACCCAGACCTAACGTCCAACAGGTTCCGGCAAGATCAGCACCACCAACAACCTAGCTATATACGACACCTGGTGTCTCCCTAATCCTGGGACCTGCTCCAACTGGAAGTGGGAGAAAGGTTGCAGAGACAACGGTGCAGCCTCAGCACGGTATCACAGGAGGTGGAGAGTGGTGAGCCAAGAGCTGGGGCTGTGGAGACCACGGTGGAAATCTGACATAAGAACCCAGACCTGGAACTCGTTGGAGGTTGTGGCACAATAGGCTGCAAGCAAACAGTTGTGTACCAACTGCAGTAAGTAAAATCAAACTGCAGACCTGTGGGTGACACAGCTCAGAAACCTGCCCCAGGGAGAAGACTCTGCTAACCAGAAGTACAAAGACCAACAGCAAAAGAAGAGACAGAGGCACAATGAATATTACTGAAAACTCCCCTGTAAAGGAGCAAAACCCTATGCCAACCTCAGAGTTAACCGCGGAAGACATTGACAAAATGGGGGATACAGAATTCAAAACACTTATTATAAAGCTTCTTATCAACAATGAGAAGCACATAATACATGAGTTCAAGAAATTCAAGGAATTTGTCACACAGGAAATGAGTCAGACGAAAGCTGCTATATCAGAAATGAAGAATACAGTGGCACAAATTAAAAGTACAGTGGAGGGGCCCGGCGGCGTGGCCTAGCGGCTAAAGTCCTTGCCTTGAACGTACTAGGACACCATGTGGACACTGGTTCTAATCCCGGCAGCTCCACTTCCCATCCCTCTCCCTGCCTGTGTCCTGGGAAAGCAGTCGAGGACGGCCCAAAGCCTTGGGACCCTGCACCCGCGTGGGAGACCTGGAAGAGGTTCCTGGCTCCTGGCATCGGATCGGCGCAGCACCGGCCCGTTGCGGCTCACTTGGGGAGTGAGTCGTCGGACGGAAGATCTTCCTCTCTGTCTCTCCGCCTCTCTGTATATCTGACTTTGTAATAAAAATAAATCTTTTTAAAAAAAATGAATGCAACTTTGCTAATTGCATAGCACTATTCTTTCTTAACCTTCTTGCCCTTCTTTTCTCCATTCTTTTTATAGGCATGGCAGAAAAGACCATCTGAAGTTGAGTGCACCTGGTATTTTTATGCACTATTCCAAATTTATACTTTCTTCTCCTTACAGGCCTGGCAGAAAAGACACAGCTTTTGAAGTTGAGTGTACCTGCTACTTTTATGCTTGTTTCTTTAGATGAAGGGCCAGGTCCTCCAATCAAGTATCAGTATGCTGAATTAGGCAAGTTATATTCAGTGGTGTCTCAGTTAATCCGTTGCTGCAGTGTTTCATCAAGAATGCAATCTTGAATCAACGGTAAAGTAGAATGTTTCATGTTTCTAATTTTTCAGTAATGAGAGTCATATAATACCTTACCCATAGTAATTCTAAAGACATTAAAATGAAAAAACCAAAATATTTTATAAAATCTAGAATATTTCATCTTAACATAAAATAAATATTATTATAAACATTTTTATATGTTGTCTCCAGTTTTAGTATTTATATTTTGCATTTTATCATCTTAGAATATCTAGTGATTTAGTAAATTTTTATTGTATTAAGGAAATATAATTTCAAATAGCATTGGGACGAATATGTATTGGCATTTCATTGATGAAAAATCTGTTGTAGGTAATCCTCCTCTTCCTAATCCTTTTGGCGACGCTAATTTATCACAACCCATAATGCCAATTCAGCAAAATGTGGCAGACATTTTATTTGTGAGAACGAGTTATGTAAAGAAAATTATTGAAGACTGTAGTAATTCTGAGGAGACCATCAAATTACTTTGTTTTTGCTGCTGGGAGAATCCTCAGTTCTCATCTACTGTCCTCAGTGAACTTCTCTGGCAGGTTAAAGTAAAATAAACATTTATAAGTCTTTTTTTTTTTTTCAGTATTTCTTCCAGTAAGTAAATTAATGTTTTACCTATTTTTAGGTTACATATTCATATACATGTGAGCTTTGGCCCTGTTTGGATCTACTTCTGCAAATTTTACTGATTGAAGATTCCTGGCAGACTCACAGGTAGGTACTCCTTGTTATCAATATTATTTTAGTTTCTCAGTTTCTTGAAAGTAACTGTCAGGGGCCAAAAATATTCTCACCTTTTTAGCTCTTTTTAATGGTTTATATTAATATATATAATATATATTATATTGTAATTATAAATTATTCATGTTATATATTATATTAAAATTTTGTATTAACATATTCCTATGTGATATTATGTATTAATATATATGGAATAGTAGATTACAATTTTATTTCCATACTTTTTAAAATTCCTACTGCAATTTCTTATCTATTGTTAGTTTTTCCTTGCATTTAATGTTTTTATTTTACATTTGAAAGAAAACTAGCATACATTGGCTTTGCGTAAGTATTTAATTATATAGTGTTAAATATGTTTTACAATTAATTACAGTAGAAAATATTTAGTAATTTATAAATAATCTTTAGCCTATACATTCTGATATATGAGAAATCATTACTAATTTTTTTTTGTATTTAAATTGTCCTGCTTACAGTCCTGTAAACATATTCCAGCATTGGTCTACAATAAAATTCCGTTTGAAAATAATGGCATAAAATTTACTGTCCAGCTCATCTGATGTCCTTACTTTTTTGCAATATGATCTCAGCATACATTTATGTTAGGAAAATATGTAAATATTTTCATATTCTGCTCTCCGTTAGACATTACAGTAAACAAAGGAAAAACCTGAATATGCAATTAAGGTTTCAACATAGCAGTGTTTAGAGGTTGACATTGTGGAATTAATAAGTAATTTATCTCCTATAATACCATCTTCCTATATGGGCACCAGTTCCTGTGCTAGCTTCTCTTCTGCTTCTGATCCAGACCACTAGCTGTCCATCATCAATTACTTGGTACACGGAGCCTATAGTAACACATGTGGACTGCAGACTGCTGGTCAATAGCTACCGCATTATTAGTGGCCACCAGACTTCTTATATACCAAGGGTCACATAGGATAAAGGAGGAGGTATTGAGCTTGTCTAAGGAACCCATCAATTGTTTCTATACCCTTGTCTGGAGCTCTTCTGTTTTGTATATCCCACCAAGTGCTTTCATTCACATGCTATCCACTCAGTTGTTCTCATAGAAATGATGTCCAATCAGTTACACAAATGATATCCACTCAGTTCTCATGCAAATATTATCCTATCAGTAGCAATCTTGTACTGGTTGACTTTCTAGGGTCACAATGTCCTTCTACACCAGATCTCTACTAATGGCCTAGGAAAAGCAGTGAAAGATGGCCCAGGTTCTTGCAATCATATGACAGACTAGAGGAAGCACCAAGCTTCTGACTTAAGCCTGGCTCACACCTCACCATTTCACCCATCTAGGGACTGAATGAGCAAGTAGAGGAACTCTTTTTTTTGGTCTCACACCCAAATCTGAAATAAATAAATCCTTTTTACAAAACCAACTGCAGTGTGTTAAAAAATATTAAAACCGAACCTATAATCATTTATGTAACATGCATACAGTTGGTATTTTAAAATTTGTTACTTGGGCCCGGCGGCGTGGCCTAGTGGCTAAAGTCCTCTCCTTGAACATACTAGGACACCATGTGGACACTGGTTCTATTCCCGGCAGCTCCACTTCCCATCCAGCTCCCTGCTTGTGGCCTGGGAAAGCAGTGGAGGACGGCCCAAGGCCTTGGGACCCTGCACCCGCGTGGGAGACCTGGAAGAGGTTCCTGGCTTCAGATTAAGTTAGCTCTGCCCTTGGTGGGCATCTGGGGAGTGAATGTGATGGAAGATATTTCTGTCTGCTTCTCTCTAAAAATCTGCCTTTCTAATAAAAATAAATGTTTAAAAATAATCCAAAAACATGCTATTTAAAAAGTAACAAATATTTTTAAATTTTTTTATATATATATTTATTTATTTTATTATAAAGTCAGATATACACAGAGGAGGAGAGACAGAGAGGAAGATCTTCCGGCCGATGATTCACTCCCCAAGTGAGCGCAACGGCCCGTGCTGCACTGATCCAAACTCGGGAACCAGGAGCCTCTTCCGGGTCTCCCACGCGGGTGCAGTGTCCCAAGGCCTTGGGCCGTCCTCGACTGCTTTCCCAGGCCACAAGCAGGGAGCTGGATGGGAAGTGGAGCTGCCGGGACACTGACTGGCACCCAGTTGGAAAGTCAGCATCATTATGCCAGACCGTTAAATAGTGTGTTTTACTTTGGTATCTACTTTTTTTTTTTTACGAATTCTTATAGGCATATAGGGCCTCTCCCTTTAAATCCCTCTTTATCTCATATAATACATGAAGGAAACAATGTGGAAATAATAGTCTCAACAACTTTCCTGTAGCCTTTGAACCTTTTTATCCTAATTAACTATGTAAAGATTATCAAAAATATAATTTAAAAATGGAAAAAAGAAAATTAAAAAACAGAATCCTTATAGGCATATGTTATATAGTTTGTGATTTCTACTATTTGCTTTACATCAGTTAATTGTATCTTGTAATATTGTTTTAGACCAGGAAATGGTAATAATAGAAGAATAACTATTGCATGAATCTGGAAAGTATTGGGAGTATCATACAAAATTAGTAAATTACTACATTGTTAAGTTCAATTTTAAAATATTTTATATAATGAGTATTTATTTGGTAAAAATTATTTGAAGCAGTACAAAGCAGGATAGCAACTTTTGCGCAATAGAAAGAGACAAGAAAATTTATGTTAGCTAAAATTATAAGCAATTGATGCCAGAGATGAGATGGAAATATGGAAATTAAGTATTGATTATGCTTGAAATTAAACATTCCACTAATATTGCCAGAAGAAAATAGCTTATGCATATGTTTTTATCAGAGATTATGAATTTTTAAATTCAAAAAATTTATGTATGAATTTTTATAGGGAAAACTGCTTTTGCTTGGAATGTATTAATATTCTATAGCATATTACAAACCTGCAGATGAGTCTAGAATAGTTACAGATTCACTGGAGCTGAAAAGAAATAATTGACAATTAGTATATCAATCAAGTTTTCGCAGTGTTGCCAGGGTTAATCTATCCACCAACATGGATTCCAACTTCAAGAATTCAGATTTAAAAAAAAAAAAAAAGAATTCAGATTTTTAGCTGCAAAGTATGTCATTTTTATAGTCCATGGGTTCTAGCTTCACCATCTGAAATAAAATTTTGTCAAAACTAATTAGAAGTAAATTGCACTAGGGCCTGGCGCGATAGCGTAGTGGTTAAAGTCCTTACCTTGCATATACCAGGATCCCATATGGGCGCCGGTTCTAATCCCGGCAGCCCCACTTCCCATCCAGCTCCCTGCTTGTGGCCTGGGAAGGCAGTCGAGGGCGGCCCAAAGCCTTGGGACCCTGCACCCGTGTGGGAGACCTGGAAGAGGTTCCTGGCTCCTGGCTTAGGATCAGCGCAGCACCGGCACTTGCAGTCACCTGGGGAGTGAATTATTGAACTGAAGATCGTCCTTTCTGTCTCTGCTCCTCTCTGTACATCTGACTTTCAATAAAAATAGATGTCTTTGGGAGACTGGGAGATGCTCATAACCCTGCAAAAGAAACTGGTTAGCTGTGTTGTTAACGATTTTTTTCATTTGAGAGAGAATAAATTTTTGATGAAAATTGAAGAAGCAAGGGGCCTTGGCGAGACCTACAACAAGTAATATCAGAGGGGTGAGAAGAGGGGCAAGCATAGACATCAGAGGAAACTGAGCCCAAGAATATCAGGGATTGCTATTAGTTTCTGTCAAAACGATCTTTGATGTCTAACAGGTGTTTAGCATTTTTCGCAACTACCCACGATTCGTTCATGTAAAAGCAACATTCCTCGTGGAGGAACATGCAGGTATCTGCCTTTTTTGCTGTAAGAAGGTCCAGGGCCCTTCTGTTCTGGAAAATTACCTGAGCCAAGGAGGTAAGTTGGCGCTGGAGAGAGGCTAGGGAGAGAGCAGTGTTATCTAGGACCGATTTGAGCTCCTCTGACAGCTGCCGAATTGAGGTGATGGAGTATCCCAGGCTCCCTGCTGCTAATCCAAGAGAAGACAAGGAAGCAACTATGGACGCCCCCACAAGTACTGGGAGAAGAACCACATGCCTTCGGCACTCCAATGAAGAAAGCATCCATGGGAACTTCCGGCAGGCAGCTACCTTGCTGCCTGCCGGGGGCCTTGGGATGGCCTCGCCTCAAGCCTGGGAACACACAGTAGCTACCACGTACACGTGGGGAGCTGCTCCCAGATTTGCCGGAACCTCGATGGCTACCCCTTTTCTGGGTGAGTCCCGGGGGTCTGTGTAGCGGGTCTGGGCCTCCCCTACTGCTCGCCATGTGGCTTGAGCTGGGGGGAGGAGCCAGGAAGGGTGGGACTGGGGCCCAAGGACTTGAACTTCCGGCAGGCAGCTACCTTGCTGCCTGCCGGGGGGCCTTGGGATGGCCTCGCCTCAAGCCTGGGAACACACAGTAGCTACCACGTACACGTGGGGAGCTGCTCCCAGATTTGCCGGAACCTCGATGGCTACCCCTTTTCTGGGTGAGTCCCGGGGGTCTGTGTAGCGGGTCTGGGCCTCCCCTACTGCTCGCCATGTGGCTTGAGCTGGGGGGAGGAGCCAGGAAGGGTGGGACTGGGGCCCAAGGACTTGAACTTCCGGCAGGCAGCTACCTTGCTGCCTGCCGGGGGGCCTTGGGATGGCCTCGCCTCAAGCCTGGGAACACACAGTAGCTACCACGTACACGTGGGGAGCTGCTCCCAGATTTGCCGGAACCTCGATGGCTACCCCTTTTCTGGGTGAGTCCCGGGGGTCTGTGTAGCGGGTCTGGGCCTCCCCTACTGCTCGCCATGTGGCTTGAGCTGGGGGGAGGAGCCAGGAAGGGTGGGACTGGGGCCCAAGGACTTGAACTTCCGGCAGGCAGCTACCTTGCTGCCTGCCGGGGGGCCTTGGGATGGCCTCGCCTCAAGCCTGGGAACACACAGTAGCTACCACGTACACGTGGGGAGCTGCTCCAGGGCGGCCAGCGCGCCATTTCGCGCCAGGCTCCGCCTGCTGGCCGCCCGGCCAGAGAATTTTTGACTTTTGGTTCATTGACCTGCTGCCTGGGAGGCTCCCTCCTGAACCCATAGTGCTTGGGGCATGAAGCACTGTGCTTGCTAGTAACCTGATCTCTGAACACCTCAAAGTCTCTTTGGGGATCCCTTCAATCAAAATGGAGGAAACAGAATGCTGGCAATGAGGGAATCCCAAATGAACTTGAGGCTTGCACCTAATGGTCCTCAGAGCAACCAAGGGGAAGGTGCGTGATTTACGGCTAGGAACAGGCCCAATCTGGGAGGTAAGGGGACACCACAACTGGGATGAGGCTCCCACCAAGGAGTGTATGTGCTGGAATGGGGGCTGCGTTCTATCTAGGAAACAGTTGTAGTCACCCTAGGCACTAGTGTGGGCTGGGATTGGATGCACCAGGCCGGTTCAGATCCCAACACCATCTGGTGTTATGGAGAACCAGGGTAGATGTGGGACTGACTAGGCTGGGTCTCACTCCTCTTCTGAGCCATGTGTGAGCTGTTTGTGGGTATGGACGAGCCATGGCTGGGCTGAAACATCCAACATCAAGAGCCAGAATGGGGTGAAAGCCAGCCAGGAAAAACCACTGTTCCTGCTAGGACAGGAGGTGAACTGAGTAGGGTTGGCTCAAGAACCCCCTGGCAAGCGCAAAATCTGGCAATGGGAGGGGTTCTGATGGAGGAGCCTGGGCAACTCCTCTGGCAGGACACAGTCCCTGCAGGTAAGCGCAAGAAGCATGATAGGAAACAGCCCAGAATAGGCCATGGAAAGTTTCCCACGGGCACATATTTGGCACGGGTCAGGAGCAGACCAGGCTGAATCAATTCATGTCAACCACTGGCAAATCCGATCGCCAGAACAGAGTGTGGGATGGTCTGGGTTTGGATGCGACACAACCAGTACACATTATGGAATGCCAGGGCGTGGCTGCCTGTACTGGATGTGAATGCAGCACCCAACCAGCACACGTGAGATCCAGGAAGGAAGGGGCAGAGCTGGCGGGGGGATTAAGGGGCTGGTCCCCTTACCAGTCAGCTACTCCCACTGGAGAGTTTTGGCTGGGATAGAGACAGACCCGACCAAGCAAGGCTATAACACCTGTGCGCTGCATGTGGACTAGATCAGGGCCGCAGCATCAGCTGGCAGAAGCTGGCACTGGGGACTAATTCTGTCGAGTCAAATCTCAGGACCACCTAAAGAGTGCATAAACCGGGACAGAGAGACCTGGGAGGGAAAAGTGGGTTCCCCCTTCTTGGGTCACTATTCCCGTGGGAGGGCATGAAAACTAGGACGGGGGCTGGGATGGCTAGATAGAGAGGCACTCAACAACATCTGTGAGGGCTGGATGGTTGAGTTGGTTAGATAGAACTAAGCTTTAATACCCATTGACACGTACCAGAGCCAAATGGGATGGGGGACAGACTGGTCTTCTGCTATACATACTGGCAAACCAGGGCAGGGGGCGGGCCTGGTGGGGGTTATTGTGGGTCGCCCCTACTAGGCTGCAGCTCCCACTGGTTGATGTAAGGGCCGAACCAGACTGGACTGCAACACCCATTGGTTCCAGTGCAACTCGGGACTGAAAACAGAACCAACCCAGCAATTGCAACCACCAGCTGATCGGGGTGATGGACTGTGCCGGGCCCTGTGCTTGCTAGAACATATAAGAATCTAGTCTGGGAATACCTCAAAGTATCTTTGGAGATCTCCCCAATCAAACTGCTGGACTCAGAACTCTAACCAAGAAAAGACAGAAGACAGAACAGGACAATCATTCATCTCAGCTATATGTTGGCAGCAAATTATGGGGCAAACGGAGACTTTATGATGGACCATATCAATCAGTGGACGACCTCATCGAGCGAAATGGGCAGCAATTCATAACTGGAGAACTATTAACACCACTCGAGCACATATCTCAGAGCATGCCCCACATCCGGGACTTAGGGTGGGCGGGAAACCGGGTGGGGCTTCTCCCTCAATATCCCCCTTTACCTCAGATACGTGATGGAAACAATATGGACATAATAGCATTACCCACTTTCCTATCCCCCTAAACCTTTTTTTTTCCTTCTTTTTCCTTTAACTGTAATTAACTATGTAAAGATTGTCAACAACAATACAATAAAATGGATTATAAAAAAAAAATAAAATAAAAAAAAAAAAATGAAAGGATTAGTGTGTGGCATCAGAATACAAACCCATCACAGGACAGGTAAATGCAAGCTGGCTCTTTGAGTAACCTTAACAATTATTGCATTTGATGTTTGAAAATACTATAGTAACTTTGAATCTAGCTAGGAACCAGGCAAGTGCTAGATTTAACAATTAATTATACTTTACCAATCGTTGCAAGCCCTAAGAGTTTCAGGAAGACACAGCCTGGAACATAAAGCACAGTACTTAAAACATTCTGTTACAAGACTACTAGTCACATTGTAGATGGTACAAGATTTTATCTAGTTTTCATTTACAATAACTCAGCAGTTTATAGTATTCCAACACGATTTTACAGAACTTTATATACTTTAAGGCAGAGGCAAACAATCTACTAACTTATAGGCTAACAAGTCATGTACTGGCAATTGAACACAAGAATCTTAAACAGATGAGCTGAGAAATCCCAAATAACTTGGCAAATGATGAGCAAGGCATGAAATCTGCCTTAGGGCAGTGAGGGTATCCTACCTCAGTGAAGTCTAGCAAAAACTGAAGAGGGAGATGGCAAACATGTCTATCAGGTGCCTGGTCATTGAGATAGGCTGAACAGTTACAGGTTTTCCCTAGGAATACTTCTTTTCTGAGCTTCTAGATTAGTCAGTCACCTAAGCTAATCTGGGGCTCCTGAGAGACCCTGATGGTCACTGTAAGAGAGGGAAGAAGCCAAAGCTAGCTAGGACAGAGAAGGCAGTGTCCAGATGGAAACTTACAGTTTCCCTTCCACTGTGAGGACCACCTGGGGCTCTTCGGTGCTGTTCTGAGCTGTCACCGAAGTCCGTGGATGGCCTTGAGCCTGTGCAAGTTCCTGGACTGCGTCCTGTCCCACGTGGGAGATCCAATGGGAAATGACTGACCTGAAGTACTTGGCCTTCATGGGCAGTCATATCTCCAATGACCTCCTTGGTAGTTGGGGCATGGTCCTGGATGTCCTTTGTGATGATCCTTGGTGAAGTGTCCGTTGCTTCTGCAATGAAGAGCACTTGGGAGGCCTCTGGGGGTCTCACTGGAACTAGGAACACACACCTCTCTCATCCTGCTCTGCCATGGGATCCCCTCCTGGTCTCTGAAGTAAAAGACCATAGTGACCCCTTTAAGAGGATATCAGGGTACATCCAGGTCCCATTTGTAAGTTTCTAAAGTTCTTTCCTAATGTCCAGGGCAGTTAAGAGTCTGCTATCTATACATCACCTATTCTTTACATAGAATCTAATGGAATATACTCAAAGTCATTCCTCAAGCATTTTAGGAAGCTGGAGGATTACTCTGTGGCCATAATCTCAAGGAATTATTTAAAGCAAAATTAAAAGATTTAGCTTAGCAATTCTCAGCTATTAACATTTTCATCCATAAGTCAATTAAAACAGACTACATAGTTTGCCACATAAACATGTACATGCATACCAGCTTACATACTTACATTATAAAACAAAACAGGTTTTGTAACAGCTTTTGAAAAATCTCTTAGATGTTTTAAAGTTACCAGTTATTTAGAATTACATCTTGCTCTCAGCGACCCGAATTAAAGATGTTTTCAGTTGGAACCTGTTCACACCTCCTTCGACATACTTTAACCTGGAAATGTCTTGTAAAACACATAGATTTATCTTATGCTTTGGAGTAATTTAACAGTGGGTTAGGACAACTTTATACCAGAGTATTTTATAAATAACTGTTACATTACATTTAGTTACAGAACAAATTGCATTTTTTCTTTTTCCTCTTTTTTTTTTTAAAGAAAGGCTAAATCACTTATCTCTTACTCCACCCCTCAAAGCTAAGGAGTGGGAAGGAAAGTTAGAGAAATTTAGGCCCTTAGGGTGGCTGGGTGTGGTCAAGTCAAAAGGTAAGTTAGGCCAAAGGTTAAAACAGAAAAAAAAGTTTTAAACAGGAAATCTTTGCTACCCAGTGAAGAGAGCAAACGGAGACCTTTAGACAGAGGGGGATGGAAGGGAGAGAAAAGGCAAGATGGCGGACAGAGGGATGGGGTGGGGGCTGACTGCAGATGGAGGATAAGATGGGGGTTTCTTAGATGACAAAAGAGATGGGGAAAGCACGTGGCGCCAGAGCCCTGGAAGAGGGCACTGGGGTTTCCTACTTCATGGCTAGAAAACTATGGAAAAGACAGACAGAAAGCGGAGAGTGAAGAGGGAATGAGACCTCCCGCCCATTTTTCCTAATGCACACACTAAGCTAGATTCCGGAGGATGTCCGGATCCAGAGTGCCATTAACCAGCCACCTGGAGGAGTTAGCTAGGGAATATTGAGGCCAATCCACATTACAGAGGCGTATTAGAGCTTTACGTTTTAGGTAACGAGCCAATTGAAGGGTTTCTAAATTTGCTAGAAGACAGCCCAAGGGAGTGTTGGGAGGAACTGGCGATGAAAAAATAGCTCCCGTGATTAAGACTCAGGACTGATTACCACAGTGGACCCGGTGGTCCGTGAAAACGACCCAGTGGTCCGACCCAGTGATCAGAAAAAAATGGCTCTCATAGAAGGTCGTCACCCCCTACGTAAGGGACAAGCCAGGCCCCAAAACACCGCCTGTATCTGAAGTTGTTAACAGCCTAGCAGCCCGACTCGGAGGTACAGGGGGCAGTCGGGGGACTTCCAGCCCAGCGGCTAAGAGACACGGCACCCGGCCGGGGTTTACAGAACCGGTCTCCCAAAAACTCCCAGAAGTGGAAGATCAGACCCGGTTAGAGGAGCACAAATGTGCCGAGCCGCACCCAAAACTTCAATGGCTGAGAGGGAACCCTACTTATAACAGTGTATGCATGCAACAACTTAGCATTCGGAAAGATGGGGAATACCTCGTGTGCTCCACGTGGAGATGGAGTACTGGGGAGCACGCGTCTGGGCTACGTCGTTGCTGGATAGAGGCAGATGCTAGTACAGTCAGGTCAGATGAACTCAGGAACGGCCACGTGGAGGTAGAGAATTCTGGAACTGGCAGGAGAAGGCGAGATCAGGAACAGGCCGAAGAAGACGAAAGCAGGAACAGGCCGTTGGAGATGAATTCACAAACCAGCGGGCGGATGGAGATGGATTCTGACGGCTGCTGATGAGTCACGGTGGCGCAGATGAAGACAGTTAACACAGATCACAGTTCTCACAGCTCGGGTCCCAGTAATGGCCGAAGGCCCGAAGGCCACGCAGCCAGGTGCCGGGGGAAACGACCAGTCAAGGCACCAAATGTTAGTTATTTAAAAAGATGAGAGAGTTCTAGTTCATACGATATTATTACAATATTATTACGATATTATTACGCACAGCTAATTCCCACAACCTGGTTCTTTACCGTGAGCTGAAACACACCAGACGCAACTAATTCCCACAACCTGGTTCTTTACCGTGAGCTGAAACACACCAGACGCAACGAGGTATCTTAGGAGGTTTATTCCATCAGGGCAGGAACGGGTAGAGGTGGTGAAAATCAGGAGGAGAAAGGGGGAAGGGGAGAGAGAGAAGAGAGGGGTAAGAGCTGGGTAAGAGAAGGAGCCACACCTGGGGGGGCCTTTTTGTCTTCCAGGTGTAGGGGGTGGGGATTGGGAGGGATTGAGGCCAGGCCCCCAGGGGATTGGCGCCTGCAGGTGAATGCCTAGGGATGATTGGTGAGTGGGCGGGGTTGGGAAGGGGGCTGGAAGATTGGGAGGTGGGATTCAGGTGGAAAGCCAGGTTACATCTGATTGGTGGATAGCTAGGCCGGCGCGAACTTCATGAGTTGTGAGGAAGAAGGAATGGCGCCGGGTCCAGGGAAGGATATTGGAATAACTCCTTACAGGGTGGGCAAGTTCTGTTAAACTAGACCACAGAACTAGCTGGAAAGTGTAATATCAGGGGATGTCAGTGGGCCTAGTTGGGAAGCAATGGGCATCTCATGATAGGTTGCAGCTCCCACTGGTGAGCATAAGAATCACAGCTGTGAGTTGGCCTGGCTTGATGGGCATTGGTACCTGTCGGCATGACTGTGGCCTATATTGTGGGGTTGGTTGGTCTGAGTTAGGTTGTAACACCCTTTGATGTGTACTAGAGCAAAATGAGATGTGGGATAGACTGGAGCATTCTGCTACACACACCATCAAGTGCAGGAACCAGGTCTGGGGATGCGCCTCATGAGTGTTATTGGGAGTTGCTCTATGTTGCAGCTTCCACAGTGCATTTAAGGGCCAAATGTGTGGTGGGCAGGGTTAGGATGCACTGCAGCATCCATTGATTTGCATATGAAATGGGGCTAGAGAAAGAACTGATCCAAAAACTGAAACCACCAGTGTGTAATGTAGGTTGATATGGATGATGGACTGAGCCAAGACTCTGTACTGGATGAAACACACATGAATCACGTCTGGGGCATATCAGATAAAAGTCTTTGGGTAACCCCTAAATGGACTTCTGGACTCAGAACTCCAAACATGGGGGAAATTTCAGAATCTGTGTGACTGTGGAGTTCATACATCAGAACTTGGCTTCCTTGGTTGTTGAAGATAGTGCAGTGGATGGCATGCTCAAAGACATACTGAAGATACAGCAGTTCATTGGGGTCTGTGGGTGAAATCATACCATAGTAGAGGATGGAGGACAGAACAATTTGAAAGTTGTCTTAGTCAAGCTTTGACAGCAAGTGTTTGGACAAATGGAGACACTAAGGTGTACTGTATCAGCCAATGGACCTTGGAAGAATTTCCTCATCCTTGGAGCAGTGAAATCAACATCTCATAACTATTGAAATAGCTAAAGCAGTACGCTCACAGCATGCCTCACATCAGGGATCCTGGAATGACATCAAGTGACTGTCCCCCATCTCTACTGATGTGCCCTGAGATAGAAAGGACCCTTACCGCCTGCCATAGTGGCAGGAGGAAAAGAAAAAGAGAGACCCTAGCCCTCTGCCACACTGGCAGGAGGAAAAGTAAAAAGACCCATATTAACGGTGGAGAACACATCTTTAAACGGTTCCCCTGAAAGATGTTTCTCCATAAACAAAATTCCTGGTTTCCATGGGGTACCTGGCCTTGGGACAAAAGGCCAGAAAGGTGTCACTGGCCAACTTCCTTGGTCCCTTTTTGACGATAAAGAGGCCAGTCTGAAGCCCTTCCCTTTGACAATGGCTGGAGACAGAATTGGGTGGAGGCTTCAGGTGGGGAATAGATATGTTAATGTCACCCTTGTCTCTCAGGGAAGTATGTTCCTGATAAGATATGCACTTGTCTTGGGAGAGACGTGCTCTGGTGAATCCAAGACGTGGTGGGGAAAATACCCCTTTATATTTGAGAAAAAAAATGACTTGGGGACCCAGCATACCCTAACTGCCTACCACCCAGTCTAACTCCTCTCTCACCACCATCCCAGCAGTTGCCAGCTGATGCTGTGGCAAAACCCAACCAGCCTGCTGTTACTCTAACCTAAGCATACACCAGTGGGAATAGTCACTTAGCACAGCCTGGCTCTGCCCCTAACCTAGCTGAAATATAAGCCAACATATTGTAGCCCTGCTAAGCCTGATCTCCTCCCAGCCCCAGTTCTCATACTAAGCAGTGAAGAACCTAGGCGTTTTCTGCCTTTTGTGATTTCTGCCTTAATTTCTTGGCTGGGGGCTGTGTGAACTCCAGGCCGAAAGTCTACCTGACACCCAGCAGGACACCTGGGTCACATATGTTATTTAAAACAGCTTGAGTTATAGTTCATATGATATTATATTATTATGCACAGCTAATTCCTGCAACCTGGTTCTTTACCATGAGGTGAAAACACCAGATGCAACCAGGTGTCTTAGGAGGTTTATTACAGCGGGGCAGGAACAGGGTGGAGGTGCTGGAGAGAAAAAAGGGGGAAGGGGAAGGGAGGCTGGAAGGAGAAGAGAGAGAAGAGAGAGTCGCACCTGGGGGCCTTTTAGTCTGCAAGATTGAGGAGGTGGGGATTGGGAGGGATTGAGGGCACTTCCAACCCGTATCTGTGCCTGTTGCATGACCAGACACATGACTATTGCAAGGCAGACTCCCCCTACGGAGACTTTTATGGAGGATGTCCCTATTGGTCATGTATAATTCAATATCCCCATGAGACCGATACTATTTTTAGATATAACTCCACAGGTGCATTGCATACATAAAAATAAGAGACCCACGGAACAACAGATGGATCACCCCTCAAACGGGCGGTCTTTACCCTCATAGCTATGTCACTTCTTCTGTGGAATTTTACATACATATATACATACATAATATATATATATATCTATCTATATCTATATCTATATCTATATCTATATCTATATCTATATCTATATCTATATATATATATATAGAGAGAGAGAGAGAGAGAGAGAGAGAGCTAGACCCCAATCCAGATAAAGAATGTGGCACACATTCTTAATTCTGAGACTTCCCTTTCCCATTCGCTTGAGTCAGATACCCATTCCAGCCTCCCTTCCCCTCCACCCTGTTCCTGTCCCACTGGAATAAACCTCCTATGATACCTCATTGCGTTGGGTGTTTTCAGCTCACAGTAAAGAACCAGGTTGCGGGAATTAGCTGCATGTAATAATATCATAATATCATTAGAAGTAGAACTCAGCATTATAAAATAACTAACAGGCGCCCCAACCTCCTGGTTTAAAATCTTAACTAAGACTTTAGACATGCTCAACTCCACTTTTCTTCTGCCCAACCTCACTGAGTGCTTCTTTTGTGCCTTACTGAAGTGACCCATTCTGGCATTGCTCCCTTAGGCACTGTTTTCCTGTGGGACCCACTAGCCCATAACTTGACTTGCTATAACACATCCAGGACTTACCATAAACCCCTCCCCTTCTCTACCACAGTTCAGATAACCAAGCCTACTTACCCCCCTAAAGGCTCATTCATATGGTGTAACGGCTCTGTACTTAACACAATCAATTCCGCCTCCCCTGGCTCCTGCCTCCCAGTAGTAATCATGCCCCAGCTGTCTTTAGTTAGCGAGGGAGAACTCCCATGGATGCTTTCTTTCTTTTTTTTTTTTTTTTTTTAATTTTTTTTTCTTTTTATTGTATTGTTGTTGACAATCTTTACATAGTTAATTACAGTTAAAGGAAAAAGAAGGAAAAAAAAAGGTTTAGGGGGATAGGAAAGTGGGTAATGCTATTATGTCCATATTGTTTCCATCACGTATCTGAGGTAAAGGGGGATATTGAGGGAGAAGCCCCACCCGGTTTCCCGCCCACCCTAAGTCCCGGATGTGGGGCATGCTCTGAGATATGTGCTCGAGTGGTGTTAATAGTTCTCCAGTTATGAATTGCTGCCCATTTCGCTCGATGAGGTCGTCCACTGATTGATATGGTCCATCATAAAGTCTCCGTTTGCCCCATAATTTGCTGCCAACATATAGCTGAGATGAATGATTGTCCTGTTCTGTCTTCTGTCTTTTCTTGGTTAGAGTTCTGAGTCCAGCAGTTTGATTGGGGAGATCTCCAAAGATACTTTGAGGTATTCCCAGACTAGATTCTTATATGTTCTAGCAAGCACAGGGCCCGGCACAGTCCATCACCCCAATCAGCTGGTGGTTGCAATTGCTGGGTTGGTTCTGTTTTCAGTCCCGAGTTGCACTGGAACCAATGGGTGTTGCAGTCCAGTCTGGTTCGGCCCTTACATCAACCAGTGGGAGCTGCAGCCTAGTAGGGGCGACCCACAATAACCCCCACCAGGCCCGCCCCCTGCCCTGGTTTGCCAGTATGTATAGCAGAAGACCAGTCTGTCCCCCATCCCATTTGGCTCTGGTACGTGTCAATGGGTATTAAAGCTTAGTTCTATCTAACCAACTCAACCATCCAGCCCTCACAGATGTTGTTGAGTGCCTCTCTATCTAGCCATCCCAGCCCCCGTCCTAGTTTTCATGCCCTCCCACGGGAATAGTGACCCAAGAAGGGGGAACCCACTTTTCCCTCCCAGGTCTCTCTGTCCCGGTTTATGCACTCTTTAGGTGGTCCTGAGATTTGACTCGACAGAATTAGTCCCCAGTGCCAGCTTCTGCCAGCTGATGCTGCGGCCCTGATCTAGTCCACATGCAGCGCACAGGTGTTATAGCCTTGCTTGGTCGGGTCTGTCTCTATCCCAGCCAAAACTCTCCAGTGGGAGTAGCTGACTGGTAAGGGGACCAGCCCCTTAATCCCCCCGCCAGCTCTGCCCCTTCCTTCCTGGATCTCACGTGTGCTGGTTGGGTGCTGCATTCACATCCAGTACAGGCAGCCACGCCCTGGCATTCCATAATGTGTACTGGTTGTGTCGCATCCAAACCCAGACCATCCCACACTCTGTTCTGGCGATCGGATTTGCCAGTGGTTGACATGAATTGATTCAGCCTGGTCTGCTCCTGACCCGTGCCAAATATGTGCCCGTGGGAAACTTTCCATGGCCTATTCTGGGCTGTTTCCTATCATGCTTCTTGCGCTTACCTGCAGGGACTGTGTCCTGCCAGAGGAGTTGCCCAGGCTCCTCCATCAGAACCCCTCCCATTGCCAGATTTTGCGCTTGCCAGGGGGTTCTTGAGCCAACCCTACTCAGTTCACCTCCTGTCCTAGCAGGAACAGTGGTTTTTCCTGGCTGGCTTTCACCCCATTCTGGCTCTTGATGTTGGATGTTTCAGCCCAGCCATGGCTCGTCCATACCCACAAACAGCTCACACATGGCTCAGAAGAGGAGTGAGACCCAGCCTAGTCAGTCCCACATCTACCCTGGTTCTCCATAACACCAGATGGTGTTGGGATCTGAACCGGCCTGGTGCATCCAATCCCAGCCCACACTAGTGCCTAGGGTGACTACAACTGTTTCCTAGATAGAACGCAGCCCCCATTCCAGCACATACACTCCTTGGTGGGAGCCTCATCCCAGTTGTGGTGTCCCCTTACCTCCCAGATTGGGCCTGTTCCTAGCCGTAAATCACGCACCTTCCCCTTGGTTGCTCTGAGGACCATTAGGTGCAAGCCTCAAGTTCATTTGGGATTCCCTCATTGCCAGCATTCTGTTTCCTCCATTTTGATTGAAGGGATCCCCAAAGAGACTTTGAGGTGTTCAGAGATCAGGTTACTAGCAAGCACAGTGCTTCATGCCCCAAGCACTATGGGTTCAGGAGGGAGCCTCCCAGGCAGCAGGTCAATGAACCAAAAGTCAAAAATTCTCTGGCCGGGCGGCCAGCAGGCGGAGCCTGGCGCGAAATGGCGCGCTGGCCGCCCTGGAGCAGCTCCCCACGTGTACGTGGTAGCTACTGTGTGTTCCCAGGCTTGAGGCGAGGCCATCCCAAGGCCCCCCGGCAGGCAGCAAGGTAGCTGCCTGCCGGAAGTTCAAGTCCTTGGGCCCCAGTCCCACCCTTCCTGGCTCCTCCCCCCAGCTCAAGCCACATGGCGAGCAGTAGGGGAGGCCCAGACCCGCTACACAGACCCCCGGGACTCACCCAGAAAAGGGGTAGCCATCGAGGTTCCGGCAAATCTGGGAGCAGCTCCCCACGTGTACGTGGTAGCTACTGTGTGTTCCCAGGCTTGAGGCGAGGCCATCCCAAGGCCCCCCGGCAGGCAGCAAGGTAGCTGCCTGCCGGAAGTTCAAGTCCTTGGGCCCCAGTCCCACCCTTCCTGGCTCCTCCCCCCAGCTCAAGCCACATGGCGAGCAGTAGGGGAGGCCCAGACCCGCTACACAGACCCCCGGGACTCACCCAGAAAAGGGGTAGCCATCGAGGTTCCGGCAAATCTGGGAGCAGCTCCCCACGTGTACGTGGTAGCTACTGTGTGTTCCCAGGCTTGAGGCGAGGCCATCCCAAGGCCCCCCGGCAGGCAGCAAGGTAGCTGCCTGCCGGAAGTTCAAGTCCTTGGGCCCCAGTCCCACCCTTCCTGGCTCCTCCCCCCAGCTCAAGCCACATGGCGAGCAGTAGGGGAGGCCCAGACCCGCTACACAGACCCCCGGGACTCACCCAGAAAAGGGGTAGCCATCGAGGTTCCGGCAAATCTGGGAGCAGCTCCCCACGTGTACGTGGTAGCTACTGTGTGTTCCCAGGCTTGAGGCGAGGCCATCCCAAGGCCCCCGGCAGGCAGCAAGGTAGCTGCCTGCCGGAAGTTCCCATGGATGCTTTCTTCATTGGAGTGCCGAAGGCATGTGGTTCTTCTCCCAGTACTTGTGGGGGCGTCCATAGTTGCTTCCTTGTCTTCTCTTGGATTAGCAGCAGGGAGCCTGGGATACTCCATCACCTCAATTCGGCAGCTGTCAGAGGAGCTCAAATCGGTCCTAGATAACACTGCTCTCTCCCTAGCCTCTCTCCAGCGCCAACTTACCTCCTTGGCTCAGGTAATTTTCCAGAACAGAAGGGCCCTGGACCTTCTTACAGCAAAAAAGGCAGATACCTGCATGTTCCTCCACGAGGAATGTTGCTTTTACATGAACGAATCGTGGGTAGTTGCGAAAAATGCTAAACACCTGTTAGACATCAAAGATCGTTTTGACAGAAACTAATAGCAATCCCTGATATTCTTGGGCTCAGTTTCCTCTGATGTCTATGCTTGCCCCTCTTCTCACCCCTCTGATATTACTTGTTGTAGGTCTCGCCAAGGCCCCTTGCTTCTTCAATTTTCATCAAAAATTTATTCTCTCTCAAATGAAAAAAATCGTTAACAACACAGCTAACCAGTTTCTTTTGCAGGGTTATGAGCATCTCCCAGTCTCCCAAAGACATCTATTTTTATTGAAAGTCAGATGTACAGAGAGGAGCAGAGACAGAAAGGACGATCTTCAGTTCAATAATTCACTCCCCAGGTGACTGCAAGTGCCGGTGCTGCGCTGATCCTAAGCCAGGAGCCAGGAACCTCTTCCAGGTCTCCCACACGGGTGCAGGGTCCCAAGGCTTTGGGCCGCCCTCGACTGCCTTCCCAGGCCACAAGCAGGGAGCTGGATGGGAAGTGGGGCTGCCGGGATTAGAACCGGCGCCCATATGGGATCCTGGTATATGCAAGGTAAGGACTTTAACCACTACGCTATCGCGCCAGGCCCTAGTGCAATTTACTTCTAATTAGTTTTGACAAAATTTTATTTCAGATGGTGAAGCTAGAACCCATGGACTATAAAAATGACATACTTTGCAGCTAAAAATCTGAATTCTTTTTTTTTTTTTTTAAATCTGAATTCTTGAAGTTGGAATCCATGTTGGTGGATAGATTAACCCTGGCAACACTGCGAAAACTTGATTGATATACTAATTGTCAATTATTTCTTTTCAGCTCCAGTGAATCTGTAACTATTCTAGACTCATCTGCAGGTTTGTAATATGCTATAGAATATTAATACATTCCAAGCAAAAGCAGTTTTCCCTATAAAAATTCATACATAAATTTTTTGAATTTAAAAATTCATAATCTCTGATAAAAACATATGCATAAGCTATTTTCTTCTGGCAATATTAGTGGAATGTTTAATTTCAAGCATAATCAATACTTAATTTCCATATTTCCATCTCATCTCTGGCATCAATTGCTTATAATTTTAGCTAACATAAATTTTCTTGTCTCTTTCTATTGCGCAAAAGTTGCTATCCTGCTTTGTACTGCTTCAAATAATTTTTACCAAATAAATACTCATTATATAAAATATTTTAAAATTGAACTTAACAATGTAGTAATTTACTAATTTTGTATGATACTCCCAATACTTTCCAGATTCATGCAATAGTTATTCTTCTATTATTACCATTTCCTGGTCTAAAACAATATTACAAGATACAATTAACTGATGTAAAGCAAATAGTAGAAATCACAAACTATATAACATATGCCTATAAGGATTCTGTTTTTTAATTTTCTTTTTTCCATTTTTAAATTATATTTTTGATAATCTTTACATAGTTAATTAGGATAAAAAGGTTCAAAGGCTACAGGAAAGTTGTTGAGACTATTATTTCCACATTGTTTCCTTCATGTATTATATGAGATAAAGAGGGATTTAAAGGGAGAGGCCCTATATGCCTATAAGAATTCGTAAAAAAAAAAAAGTAGATACCAAAGTAAAACACACTATTTAACGGTCTGGCATAATGATGCTGACTTTCCAACTGGGTGCCAGTCAGTGTCCCGGCAGCTCCACTTCCCATCCAGCTCCCTGCTTGTGGCCTGGGAAAGCAGTCGAGGACGGCCCAAGGCCTTGGGACACTGCACCCGCGTGGGAGACCCGGAAGAGGCTCCTGGTTCCCGAGTTTGGATCAGTGCAGCACGGGCCGTTGCGCTCACTTGGGGAGTGAATCATCGGCCGGAAGATCTTCCTCTCTGTCTCTCCTCCTCTGTGTATATCTGACTTTATAATAAAATAAATAAATATATATATAAAAAAATTTAAAAATATTTGTTACTTTTTAAATAGCATGTTTTTGGATTATTTTTAAACATTTATTTTTATTAGAAAGGCAGATTTTTAGAGAGAAGCAGACAGAAATATCTTCCATCACATTCACTCCCCAGATGCCCACCAAGGGCAGAGCTAACTTAATCTGAAGCCAGGAACCTCTTCCAGGTCTCCCACGCGGGTGCAGGGTCCCAAGGCCTTGGGCCGTCCTCCACTGCTTTCCCAGGCCACAAGCAGGGAGCTGGATGGGAAGTGGAGCTGCCGGGAATAGAACCAGTGTCCACATGGTGTCCTAGTATGTTCAAGGCGAGGACTTTAGCCACTAGGCCACGCCGCCGGGCCCAAGTAACAAATTTTAAAATACCAACTGTATGCATGTTACATAAATGATTATAGGTTCGGTTTTAATATTTTTTAACACACTGCAGTTGGTTTTGTAAAAAGGATTTATTTATTTCAGATTTGGGTGTGAGACCAAAAAAAAGAGTTCCTCTACTTGCTCATTCAGTCCCTAGATGGGTGAAATGGTGAGGTGTGAGCCAGGCTTAAGTCAGAAGCTTGGTGCTTCCTCTAGTCTGTCATATGATTGCAAGAACCTGGGCCATCTTTCACTGCTTTTCCTAGGCCATTAGTAGAGATCTGGTGTAGAAGGACATTGTGACCCTAGAAAGTCAACCAGTACAAGATTGCTACTGATAGGATAATATTTGCATGAGAACTGAGTGGATATCATTTGTGTAACTGATTGGACATCATTTCTATGAGAACAACTGAGTGGATAGCATGTGAATGAAAGCACTTGGTGGGATATACAAAACAGAAGAGCTCCAGACAAGGGTATAGAAACAATTGATGGGTTCCTTAGACAAGCTCAATACCTCCTCCTTTATCCTATGTGACCCTTGGTATATAAGAAGTCTGGTGGCCACTAATAATGCGGTAGCTATTGACCAGCAGTCTGCAGTCCACATGTGTTACTATAGGCTCCGTGTACCAAGTAATTGATGATGGACAGCTAGTGGTCTGGATCAGAAGCAGAAGAGAAGCTAGCACAGGAACTGGTGCCCATATAGGAAGATGGTATTATAGGAGATAAATTACTTATTAATTCCACAATGTCAACCTCTAAACACTGCTATGTTGAAACCTTAATTGCATATTCAGGTTTTTCCTTTGTTTACTGTAATGTCTAACGGAGAGCAGAATATGAAAATATTTACATATTTTCCTAACATAAATGTATGCTGAGATCATATTGCAAAAAAGTAAGGACATCAGATGAGCTGGACAGTAAATTTTATGCCATTATTTTCAAACGGAATTTTATTGTAGACCAATGCTGGAATATGTTTACAGGACTGTAAGCAGGACAATTTAAATACAAAAAAAAATTAGTAATGATTTCTCATATATCAGAATGTATAGGCTAAAGATTATTTATAAATTACTAAATATTTTCTACTGTAATTAATTGTAAAACATATTTAACACTATATAATTAAATACTTACGCAAAGCCAATGTATGCTAGTTTTCTTTCAAATGTAAAATAAAAACATTAAATGCAAGGAAAAACTAACAATAGATAAGAAATTGCAGTAGGAATTTTAAAAAGTATGGAAATAAAATTGTAATCTACTATTCCATATATATTAATACATAATATCACATAGGAATATGTTAATACAAAATTTTAATATAATATATAACATGAATAATTTATAATTACAATATAATATATATTATATATATTAATATAAACCATTAAAAAGAGCTAAAAAGGTGAGAATATTTTTGGCCCCTGACAGTTACTTTCAAGAAACTGAGAAACTAAAATAATATTGATAACAAGGAGTACCTACCTGTGAGTCTGCCAGGAATCTTCAATCAGTAAAATTTGCAGAAGTAGATCCAAACAGGGCCAAAGCTCACATGTATATGAATATGTAACCTAAAAATAGGTAAAACATTAATTTACTTACTGGAAGAAATACTGAAAAAAAAAAAAAAGACTTATAAATGTTTATTTTACTTTAACCTGCCAGAGAAGTTCACTGAGGACAGTAGATGAGAACTGAGGATTCTCCCAGCAGCAAAAACAAAGTAATTTGATGGTCTCCTCAGAATTACTACAGTCTTCAATAATTTTCTTTACATAACTCGTTCTCACAAATAAAATGTCTGCCACATTTTGCTGAATTGGCATTATGGGTTGTGATAAATTAGCGTCGCCAAAAGGATTAGGAAGAGGAGGATTACCTACAACAGATTTTTCATCAATGAAATGCCAATACATATTCGTCCCAATGCTATTTGAAATTATATTTCCTTAATACAATAAAAATTTACTAAATCACTAGATATTCTAAGATGATAAAATGCAAAATATAAATACTAAAACTGGAGACAACATATAAAAATGTTTATAATAATATTTATTTTATGTTAAGATGAAATATTCTAGATTTTATAAAATATTTTGGTTTTTTCA
Organism: Ochotona princeps; assembly: GCF_030435755.1. Classification (NCBI taxonomy): domain Eukaryota; kingdom Metazoa; phylum Chordata; class Mammalia; order Lagomorpha; family Ochotonidae; genus Ochotona; species Ochotona princeps. Next base: position 249,907 of record NC_080866.1, on the reverse strand, counting down.
TTTTAATGTCTTTAGAATTACTATGGGTAAGGTATTATATGACTCTCATTACTGAAAAATTAGAAACATGAAACATTCTACTTTACCGTTGATTCAAGATTGCATTCTTGATGAAACACTGCAGCAACGGATTAACTGAGACACCACTGAATATAACTTGCCTAATTCAGCATACTGATACTTGATTGGAGGACCTGGCCCTTCATCTAAAGAAACAAGCATAAAAGTAGCAGGTACACTCAACTTCAAAAGCTGTGTCTTTTCTGCCAGGCCTGTAAGGAGAAGAAAGTATAAATTTGGAATAGTGCATAAAAATACCAGGTGCACTCAACTTCAGATGGTCTTTTCTGCCATGCCTATAAAAAGAATGGAGAAAAGAAGGGCAAGAAGGTTAAGAAAGAATAGTGCTATGCAATTAGCAAAGTTGCATTCATTTTTTTTAAAAAGATTTATTTTTATTACAAAGTCAGATATACAGAGAGGCGGAGAGACAGAGAGGAAGATCTTCCGTCCGACGACTCACTCCCCAAGTGAGCCGCAACGGGCCGGTGCTGCGCCGATCCGATGCCAGGAGCCAGGAACCTCTTCCAGGTCTCCCACGCGGGTGCAGGGTCCCAAGGCTTTGGGCCGTCCTCGACTGCTTTCCCAGGACACAGGCAGGGAGAGGGATGGGAAGTGGAGCTGCTGGGATTAGAACCAGTGTCCACATGGTGTCCTAGTACGTTCAAGGCAAGGACTTTAGCCGCTAGGCCACGCCGCCGGGCCCCTCCACTGTACTTTTAATTTGTGCCACTGTATTCTTCATTTCTGATATAGCAGCTTTCGTCTGACTCATTTCCTGTGTGACAAATTCCTTGAATTTCTTGAACTCATGTATTATGTGCTTCTCATTGTTGATAAGAAGCTTTATAATAAGTGTTTTGAATTCTGTATCCCCCATTTTGTCAATGTCTTCCGCGGTTAACTCTGAGGTTGGCATAGGGTTTTGCTCCTTTACAGGGGAGTTTTCAGTAATATTCATTGTGCCTCTGTCTCTTCTTTTGCTGTTGGTCTTTGTACTTCTGGTTAGCAGAGTCTTCTCCCTGGGGCAGGTTTCTGAGCTGTGTCACCCACAGGTCTGCAGTTTGATTTTACTTACTGCAGTTGGTACACAACTGTTTGCTTGCAGCCTATTGTGCCACAACCTCCAACGAGTTCCAGGTCTGGGTTCTTATGTCAGATTTCCACCGTGGTCTCCACAGCCCCAGCTCTTGGCTCACCACTCTCCACCTCCTGTGATACCGTGCTGAGGCTGCACCGTTGTCTCTGCAACCTTTCTCCCACTTCCAGTTGGAGCAGGTCCCAGGATTAGGGAGACACCAGGTGTCGTATATAGCTAGGTTGTTGGTGGTGCTGATCTTGCCGGAACCTGTTGGACGTTAGGTCTGGGTGCCACACGGACCTATTTTGACCCCTATGAAGCCAAGGTCGATATTACTTTCCTGCAATTCACGGAACTCAGTGAGTTCTTGCGAGCTCAGCACGTTTGCAGTTCACTGTTGTCCCCTGCAGTCCTTAAGCTTTTGCCACAGTGTACAAAATGGTGCCTGACGTACCACTACTCGAGTTGTTGATCTGCTGGCCATCAGGTCTGTGGGCTACTCAGACCTGTCTTGGGTGGAACCTGTAGAATGCCACGCTGATGCAGTTCATTGAGTCAAAAGTGAGTTCACTCCCAGCTCAGCGTATGCTCAGTCCTTTCCCTTGCATTTGCCTCCTTAAGCCAAAAGGCTCCCAGTTCGGCTCTAGGGGGCTGACTGGGCTGTGAAATCCACCCTGTTCTCGCACTGCCCATCTGGGATCTGCTGCTCTGTCTCTGCTCCTGGTCAAATCAAACAGACCAGCAGGACGGGCAGTTCTTTGTCTGGGTTCACCTCCTAAGCTCCCAGTGAAAGTCCCTGGTTGCTGGTGGAGCTCCGGCTGCTGGTGGAGTTCAGATCGCCGTTAGCTGAATGCCGCTGGGGTATCAGTCACTGCAACACCACACCGTTGTGTCCGCTGCTTTCCTGTGTCTGTCAGTCTCCAGGTACCCTTCTGCTGTTGTTCTGTCCTCTCCTATTTCCTGGAATGTGCCCTCTGCTTCATCCTGATTAAATGTTTCTCTGTCCATTTAAACGTGTCCTTACCCTATTCTACCACCTTGATTCTCCTTTTTTACTTTTTTAAGGTTTATTTCATTTTTATATCTATTGAAGCCAGAGCCCACAGCCTCCCATGCATGTGGGTGAATGGTCCCACAGCTTTGGGCTATTCTCCCAGTTCTTTCCCAAGCTGCAACGAGGGAGCTGGATGGTATGTGGGGCCTCCAGGATTAGAACTGGTGTCTCCAACTGTCCCAGAGCCTATGAAACTGTCACATAATGCATAATAATTAATAAAAAAAAGTCAAAAAAAAAAAAAAGAATTGGTGTCGATATGGGATCCTGGCACATGCAAGGCGAGGAGTTTATCCTTTAGGCTACTGTGATAGGCCCCTAAAAGATCTTTCTTAATTTGATGTCACAACTCATTTTCTCATGTAGTTTGTCATTCTTTTAACTGAGGCTGTTAAGGTTTGATTTGTAGTTCTTTGTAGCTAAACATTCCTTTTTCATTACATAAATATTAACATCTATGGTTGTAGGGTGCTGACATATTAGCACCATTACATAAAAGTATTACAAGCAAATGCATTGTTTTACCTTTCTAAAATCCAAAAAATCCTGAAACCTGATATTACTCTCAGTTACAGTCATGCTGAAGAGAAATGTTAGAAATGAAAAAGGAGAAACTGTAGAATTTTTTTTCTGGGAAAAGATGAGCATATTAATAGTTGATTACCAAATTTACATGGGAAACTTCATAAAAATGTGTATGGTAATTTTTAATTTAAAAATATTTACTTTTTGTTATTGAAAGTCAGATTTGCAGAGAGAAAGATCTGTCATTGGTTAATTTATTCCCCAAGTGGCTGCAACAGCTGAAGCTGAGCTGATCTGAAGCCAGGAGCCAGGAGCTCTTCTGGGTCTCCCATGCAGGCGCAGGGTCCCAAGGCTTTGGGCCATCCTCCACTGCTTTCCCAGGCCACAAGCAGGGAGCTGGATGGGAAGTGGAGCAGCTGGGAGATGAATGGCTCCCATATGGAATCCCGGCATGCAAGGTGAAGATTTAGCCACTAGGCTATTGCTCTGGACCCTTTATGCTTTTTGAAAAGTTTGCACAAAACTGCCAAATGTCTGAATCAATTAAGCCTGTGTTCATTATTGAGACCTTAGATGAAAAGGCAGCAAATTAGCATTTTTGCATAATTGACGTGACACGTTTCACAAAATGTGAAGTTTTATTTCCTTTGCAAAATAAACCACTGAAATCACTTATATATCCATCAAATGGTATTCCATTTCTTTAAGAAAAAGTGACTTCATGTTTTATACAAGACTTTGAATCTCTGCAGTCTAGGCAGCAGTAAGCAAAATTTTAAACACTATCAAAACACAAAATGGCATTAGCATATTTTAGGAACACATGATGAAGTCTCTTTGGAAAAGATTTTAACAAGTAATGTGAGAAATATTGGATTGCTCTAAGAAGGATCTGTTGACAGTACTGAAAATTATATCATGTTTATTACACATTTTTAAGAGCAAAGTTTTGCAAATGTTATCCATGTACATTAACATTAAGATTTAGATGCACAGTAATTTTTAATTTATTAGTACTATTAATTTCATAATTATTGATGATTAATTGATCATTAATACATAACAGTATTAATAATTTAAGTTCAGTTTCTTTAAAAATACCTTTACAAATAAATTCTGAAACTGGTCAGAACCATAATTATTTGAGATACTTTTAGTAAGTAGCACTGAGGAAATAAAAACCTGAATGAGAAACAGAGTTTTACTTTAAATATTGTCAGAAAAAAATATAGCTATTTAAATTACAGTTCAAGATGAGAAGCAGCACTAAAAAGTTAAAACAAAAAATTTTTAGTATGCTTTAATATGACTATGGAATATGTTTCAATTTTAGAGCAAATTATCTCATCACCTGATCACACTGGTTTCCATCATTTAATTTATAACTATAAATTAACAGAATTATGTAATTCCTTACCTAGATTGGCATACATCACAAACAAATTGAAATACTGCTGTAAATGATGTCCATTTTCTGAAACTTCCCTTCTTAGGAGATTTAGTACTGCTCTTAGTAAATGATCACTCAAACTCAAGTTACAACATTCCTGTAGGAGTAAAATATTCATTATTTTGCTAACAATACCAAACAGAAACAGCGTAATTCTTTTTACACAAAAAAGTCTTAGGGCACCAGTATTGTGGTTCAAATAGCTAATCTTCCATCTTGCAGTGTTGTAATCCCATAAGGACACTAGTCCATGTTCCAGCTATTCCATTTCCCATCCAGCTTCCCTGCTTGTGGCCTGAAAGAGCAGTGGTTGATGGGTCAGTCGTGGAACCCTGCACCTGTGTGTGAGACCTGAAAGAGGAAGCTTCTAGCTCCTGGTTTTGGATCAGTTCAGCTCTGGTCATTGTGGCCACTTGGGGAGTGAACCCTCAGAAGGAAGATCTGTTTTTCCATCTTTCCTCCATCTGTAAATCTAACTTTCCAAGAAAAATAAATAAATTTTTATAAAATATATTTTAAAATTCTTTTATTGTGCTTATCAAAATGGCAAGAAACAAGTGCTTTTTCTTTTTAAAAGAGAACAAGGAATTGTGACAAACTTCATTGTATATCCTTGCAGCTATTGCAACTGTAAAAATCTACAAGATTCTCTGTATTAAAGTTATTCAACAAAGGGTTAAAGTTAAGCTTCAATACATTAAAATCAAGGAAAAAAATCTACTTAGGTATAAGGTGAAGTATCAAATTACCTATAATAAAGTACACATTTTCATACGGATTTTAATGGTACAAGACCATATGTTAGTTTATCCGAACTTGTAAAATACAAAATTTATTTCTAGATATTTAATATCTAATAGGAAACTACATAATTACCTGACTACAAGGTCCTGGAGATGCAAAGGTCGAAGGACAATAACCATCTTGCAAGGAAAAATGTGCAATAAATACTATAAGCTTTGCAAACGTGCTCCTGACTTCTGCACTAGGGCACTCCAAAAGATATTCAGAGAAACGATTTGACACACTGAAAAGTATGTTATGCACAAACCAAAAACGTACATTCTTGCTGTGACGGAGGAGAATGCACAGGACATTACACCTGCAACAGAAATACTAATTCAATATCACTTTGTATCAATCTACTGGTTTTCATTACTTTAGGGAATAGACATTTCAAGACAAACAATAAGGATGTCCTAACAATGAAGGCTTATGATTGCTTCTAGCAGAAATATCTAATGAATGACAAGCCCTCTGTTTCAGTAACAAAATGAGTGAAATGAGAATATGTAAGCTGCCTGTGAAACTTTTGGTAATTTTTTCAAAGTAGAGTAACATCTCCAAATATAAATAAGACTTAGCTGTTAAGCCAAGATATGTAATATGTCATCTGAATTCAGTTAACAGTAACTTATGGCATATCATTGTAACAAATTTTTAACTTTTAAATCTCATATGAATTTACTAAAAGCTAATACTTTCACAAAGTTAGATGTCTAAATTTGGTCATGTTGAATTTAGTAGTTTGATTGTAGCAGGATTTTTGTGTTTAATACTAATATGAGCATTTAACTGGATTTCTGAAATTTAAAATGATAGAAAAACAAATCATGTTGTATAATAAACCGTCAAAACTAACTATAAAGACAACACAAATCAAATCCAGAGCCATGTACCAGTCACTGGCAGGTCCTCGGACAATCTTCTTGGTGTGAAATCCAGTGGTAAACAGGAATCTAGCGGCAAGCTGAATGCTAATCATAGTGATTTCTTCTGCTTCAGGTAACAGGTGATCTTGTCCTTTGAAAGAGAAGTACCAACATAATTTATTTTCAAATTTCCTATCAAATAAAATCTGGGATAGTGTTATGGCACAGCAGATAAAGCTGCTACTTCCAATACTGTCAGCCCATGTTGCAGTGCCAGTTTCAATTTCTGAACCAACTTCCTGCTTATACACCCGGGAATAGAGCGGAAGATGACTGAAGTGTTTGGACTGGCCCAGGTCTGGTTGTTGCAACCGTTTTTTAGAAAGATCTGCTTCACAAACCCTTTAAGTAAATAAGAATCCAGTAAATCTTTAGTTAGTTCAAAGTAAGCATAGTGGATATATGTGTGTGTGTATATTTATGTAAACTTTACTTATTCTTACTGGAAAGTCAGGTTTACAGAGAAGGCGAGACATAGTGAAAGGTCTTCTGTCCGAGTGGCTGCAACAGCTGAGGTGAGCCAATTCGAAGCCAGGAGCTTCTTCTAGGTCCTCCAAGTGGGTTCAGGGTTTGGACTTTCCCAGTCCAGTTTGGACTGTCCTTGACTGCTTTCGCAGGCTACAGCAGGGAGCTGGATGGGAAGTAGAGCAGCTGGGACACAAACTGGCACCCATATGGGATTTTGCCACTTGTGAGGTAAGGAGTTAGCCACCAGGCTACCACACTGGGCTCGCACAGTGAATATTAACAACCTACTAAGTCAGCTATAAAATGGAAGCTTTTATTGAAAAAAATACAACAAATCAAAGCTCTTCTATCTAAGTATTAAGGCTGCTGTTCAAATGAACAAATGCCTTAAATTGTTTACTTTAAAGCAATTAGAACCGGGCCCGGCGGCGTGGCCTAGCAGCTAAAGTCCTCACCTTGAACGTGCCAGGATCCCATATGGGCGCCGGTTCTAATCCCGGCAGCTCCACTTCCCATCCAGCTCCCTGCTTGTGGCCTGGGAAAGCAGTCGAGGACGGCCCAATGCTTTGGGACCCTGTACCCGTGTGGGAGACCCGGAAGAGATTCCTGGCTCCCAGCTTTCGATCAGCGCAGCACTGGCTGTTGCGGCTCACTTGGGGAGTGAATCATCGGACGGAAGATCTTCCTCTCTGTCTCTCCTCCTCTCTGTATATCTGACTTTGTAATAAAATAAATAAATCTTTAAAAAAAAAAACCAATTAGAACCAGGAGCAGGCTGCTAGCCCAGAACAGTGAAAAAAAAGTGGTGACTCATTACACGAACCTTGAATCATAATTCAACAAAAAGATGCAAATTGAAGAAACAGCTGTAAAACAGATTTTGATATCTACTCAGAACCTACATGTAAAACAATACTTTATCAATAAGCAAATTCCAGAAACTCACCTGGACCAGGATTTAAGTAAACACTGTTACATGTAAGCAGCTTTTTCACAAACTGAAAATACTCTAAACTATATTGCATTTGATTATGCATGAACTGCACATTTTGCTTCCGTACATTCCTCTCAATAGCTGGCGACATAATTATCTGATGGGGTCTTGTAATAGTCAGATGTGATATATATCTTATCATCTCTGTATCTTCACCTATTGTGTCCATTCTTTCATAAAAAAGTATATATGCATTCCACCATCTTTTCTGTCTCCTATATGACATACATTTCATCATATGATCAGGTGCTTCTCCCATGTATTCTCCACCAAAACACTGACTTTTCATTTCTTCATCATCATCCATTTTGCATTCCGTTACATCTCCATCATCAAATTTATACCAGTGTTCTTTCTGCATGTCTTTATTATTTCTTTGAATGATGTATGAATAATAATGTCCACCACTTGCTTGACCACTGTGTACCAGCACACCCACCAGTCTGTATTTTGTGCTTCTTACTGTCTGATTTTCAAACTGCTCATTCTGTTTAATCAACTGACTCTCTGGACTCATATTATCTCCTTCTAGTTTTGCAACACCTGCAACTGTGTAAGGTTCCATGTCTAGCTCACGTGGAAATTCAAAATAATCATTGAATTTGATTGCGCATTGTTTTTCCCAATCATAGTCAAATCTTTTCAGTTGGATAGCAAGCACAGCAGGTAATTTTTTAATTAGCAAGCGCTTTACTGTGTCAACCTGTAGTAGGCAAAATGCACATGCATGTTATCTTGTAATCCAAATAAAATTTAAAAAATATAATGTTTTCAACCAATTTAGATTCACTTAAAGCTTAATAACAGCACTACAGTAATTTCATTGTAACAGACTTTTAAACAATGGTTAGCAAGACCAAAACAAAATCTCGGTGGATAGAACCAATAGACATTGAGAGTGTGACATCATCCTTGGATTGGTGAAATCGGCAGCATTTCAGAACTATCTAAACCACTTGGACAGAACCCTCGGAATATGTGCACATTGAAACTCTGGGTTGATATGAGGTGGCAGTTTCTCATCCCTGGGTACTGGGTACTGGAACATTGCAGAGTTGTAAGTGGTATTTCCCATTGTTTCTCCCCTTACTCCAGGAACAAAAAGAACAAATAGAAAATTGGGAAGCAATGAATTTCCACAAGTTCCCCTAAACTCTGATCCTTCCCACCACGATCAACCATGTAATCATTATTAAAAAAAAATGGTTACCAAAATTAGAACCACACAAGTAGCCTTTCATTTTTGCAAATTGCAACAACCAGTTTTATACACAGAGAGCGCTATTGAATGTTTGGGTCCATTTGGCCCCCAAAATCCTGAATGTCATTTTATTTGATGTTTACTTTCTTTTTTATTAATTATTTTGCATTGTGTGACAGTTTCATAGGCTCTGGGAATCCCCCCACCCCTCCCCCTCCCCTCCCCCGGTGGATTCCTCCTATTGATGCAGTATTACAGTTCAAATTCAATCAAGATTCTTTCCTTGCAAACATATATTAAGCATGGAGTCCAGCTACTTATTGTCCGGATGGGTTGAACAGTTTCTTGGGGAGACCATTTCTGGTCCAAAGTCAGAGCTGGTAGAATATCATCCCAGTCTACTTTTTTTTTTAAATTATTCACTTAAAAGGCAGAGTTACAGAAAAGGGAAAGAAAAGAGGGAAACAAAATTTCCATCCACAGGTTGACTCAATGTTCAGGCTAGGAAAAGCCAAAGTCCACGGGTGGATATTCCACTTGGGTTTCCCGCATGAGTGCAGGGGCACAATGATTGGGATAATTTTCTACTCTTTCCTGGCACTTTACCAGTAGCTAAATTTGAATGGGAACAGCCTGGCTTGAGCAGGCATCCTTACGTGATGCTGGAGTCATGGGCAAGGCACCAGCTTAACAACAATAGCTCTTTCAAGCTCAGCTGAGATTCCCCCATTGCAAGCATAAACCAAACACAGAGTCCAGCATCTTATTGTCCAATCAAGTTCAACGGTTTCTTAGGTATACCCTCTCTGGTCTGAAGACAGAGCCAGCAGAGTATCATCCCGATCAATTAAAAGCTCCAACATACCATCAGCAAAAATTCACATTATTATGGAATTAATTGACATAGTAATGAGTAACCAATATGTTAAAAGTAAATGCGGGTTCCCAGCCACCTTCTGTGACCACCTCACCTATACTTCAATTTTAGTTTATACACAACATATAACATTCAAAACATAACATGTTATACATAACATCATATCATCTTAAATCAAGGCAAACATGTGGTATTTAACCTTTTGGGATTGGCTCATTTCCCTTAGCATTATGGTTTCCAGTTTGGCCCATTTGGCCACAAAGAACTGCATTTTGTTTTTTTTAATAGCTGAGTAGTATTCCATGGAGTAGATGAACCATAGCTTTCTTATCCAATCCTCTGCTGATGGGTGTGGGGAGGGGTGGGGGTATCCCAGTAGCTATGAAACTGTGTCACATAATACCATGTAATTAAATAAAATAAAAAAATAAATATATCTTGACAAAACAAAACAAAACAAAACAAAAGAACAATAGCTCTTTGATATGTAACTTTATACATAAATAGAACTGGCTGTAAGTAAACTGAAAAAATTTAAGCCTTTTAATAAGAAGGCTAACATTTGTGTCAGATACTAGGTAATTACAGTAGGTGCTGAATCTATATTAATCTTCAACGTCCTGTGATAAACACTAGCTCCTACTTTAATTTAAAAGATATAAATTAAGAGTGTCAGAAAAATCTGCAGAGCCTTATGTGGCAGTCACTAAGCCTTCCACATGCCAATATAGCAAGTGTTTAGGTTAAAAAGTAAAAGCAACTTGGAGAGTAGTGAACCAAGAAAGTTTATTTATATTGTATACTGACTTCAAACCCTTGCAGTTTGTTCACCTCACAAACTAAATGCCCAGAGATAATATAAAATTAGTTGACTGCTTAAAAATCAACCTACAACAATATATAATTAGCAAACTTCTTAGATTTTAAGTGTGATACTCATTCATAAAAAATTAGGAAGAATGCTTTCAATAGTGTTTCCAATTTTAGAAGTGAGGTAGCAATTTATTTTAGAGCAAAGATGCAAACTTTACAAACCCCAGCAGTATACTTATTTCCTGACAAATCATTAAACAAATCACTAAACTAAGCCAGTTGTTAGGTTGACTATCCTTTTGGTTATCATTACAATAAAGTAGAGACAACTCAGATAGTAATTTTGAGAGGAGCATGAACTAGTTTGCTGCTTTCTAGTGCTATTAAGTGATTATTTTTTTAAAACCTAAAATGCATGAGGCCAGTACAATGATTCGTTGGCTAATCCTCCCCTAGTAAAGCACCAGCACCCCATATAATCTCTGGTTCTAATCGGCAGCTCCACTTCCCATCCAGCTCCCTGCTTGTGGCCTGGGAAAGCAGTGGAGGACGGCCCAAAGCCTTGGGACCCTGCACCCGTGTGGGAGACCTGGAAGAGGCTCCTGGTTCCTGTCTTTGGATCGGCTCAGCTCTGGACATTGTGGCCACCTAGGGAGTGAACGAGGGAATGGAACATGTTTGTCTTTCCTTCTCTCTCTAAATATGCCTGTCAAATAAAAATAAATCTTTAAGAAAAATACCCCTGTTTAACACATACCTTTTTATCACATTTTTCACAACAATATGCATTTGCACCTTCTAATAAATCTCCTTTGATATACTGCTCCAAAGAATCCAGAAGATTTTGGTGATTCCTGATGTCTACATTCAAAGTCGTAAAAGATTCTTCACACTCGTATCTTAAAGAAATTATTTAAGATACAATTAAAAGTTTATTCTTAAGGCTTCTGTATGTTGCCTTTAGTTGTGAATGTGATAAAAATGTATATTTTCAGCATTTATTATGTTTTTAATGCAAGAATGATTTAGGGTTCTTTATTTTGATTATATATATATTTGCTTACTAATATATATAATTTCTGATGACATATGCTATAAATTAGTAAATGAAAAGAAGAGCTTACAATTCTTAAACCATCAAATCTATTCAACCTTTTTCTTGCATATTTTTGCATATTTGGCGAAATGCTGTCAGATGTGAAGCATTAGTGGAATACTAATAGGAAAAACCTTACACATAAAAACTAAGTCAAGAAAAACCATATAAATAAATTCACTTACATATTACATATTCAGCCAGCTGGAATGAAATCATAAACTAACTCACAAAGGAAAAAAAAGATATCTTAAAGAAAATATATCAGTTAAAGACTATAGGAAAATATATTCTAAACAGTAATGAACTGTAACAGGTATGGAACTCAAGTAATCTTCCTATTACCTAATGATACAAGTGCTTCTGAGATCTCTGGGTAAATTTTACTTAGTATAATAAACCATTACTTTTCAAAAGAGACCAAAGCATAAGCAACTTGGTGATCAAAAAATGCCAAACGCTTTTTACTGTATACTACTTGATGAAAAAAAGGTTTTTAGACAGGCCCAAAGCAGGCTAAAATAAGCGAATAATAAGTATCTTTCTTTAGTTAAGAATGAATGGGTAGAAAAGCACTGTGGCATAAGGCTGCCTACAGTGCCCACAACCCATAATGACACTGGTTTTGAACTTCCTATCCAGTTCCCTGCTAAAGGCCTGGTAAAACAGGAGGGTGGTCTAAGTCCTTGAGACCCTCTTACCCATATGGGAGACCTGGAACAATTTCCAGAGTCCTGACTTCAAACCAGCCTATCTCTGATTGTTACAGCCATTTAGTGTCGGCAAAGCGCGCGTCACCGTGTACCCCAAGTCGAGCGGAGGGACTAGGGTTACAAAGAAGACAACACGCACTTGGTCACTTGTGCAAAGAGAATGACGCTTTATTGAACTCTAGCCTGCCTTTTATATTCTCTGGTTCCTCCCAGTATTTTTCCAAAGCTCAAGCAACTCCTAAGACCCCTCCGTCCCCTGGGGGCATCTGGAAAAAGGGGAAGAAGGGAAGCAGGAACCTGTGGTCAAGCCAGGGCTAAATGTATCAGGCCAAGATTGCGCATGCTGTTACCCCTTAGAAACAAGCTAAGCAGTGGTGTTAACACTTGGGAGACTGGCCCCTACAATTTAAGGTGAAAAGATCTCTCTGTATGTCTCTTTCTTTCTGAAAATATTTCAAATACATAAAACAATAATAAAACATAAAGTAAAGTGGCTTCATGGGATGCTGGCATCCCATAAAATGCCACAGCTGCAATCTAGCTCCCTTTTAATGCATCTGAGCAGCAGCAGAAGATGGCCAACTCCTTGTTCCCACCCTCGCCTCCTAGATGGTAGATCCTGGAAGAGATCCTGCTGGATTCTGGCTTTGGACTAAGAGCTCCAGCCATTTGGCCACTTAGGAAGTGAACCAACAGATACAATCACTCTTAAAGTTTGTGTTTTAAACGAACAAACAAATCTTAAAAACAGTGGTATTCTAACATGACAAAAAATATAGATTAAAAAACAATGATATAACTCGATAAACATTACTTGTTAAGCAATATTACTTTTTATCCCAAATTATTTCCACTTACTTATTTATGTCCAGTGTTTATATAATGACTGATTGTAGAAAACATTCTCTTAATGCATTTTTGCACATTAAGCTTTACATAAATAAAAAGTAAATATTATATAAATAAAAAAAGGCTAAGCTTCAAAATAAAGCTTCCACAAAGCAAGTAGAAACTGTCTTTTCTGGGCCAATATAATTGAGTTATTTATTTACTAATCATCTTAATAGATAATTTCTTTTTCTTAGATTTCCTTTTTAGTATATCTTCCATGTGTTGCTTCACTCTCCAAAGGCTGAAACACCTGGTTGCTGGACCAGGTTTTTGTCAGGATCCAGGCACTCTATCAAGGTTCCCTATATGGATTTCCCAGGGAATTAGCACAGCTGGAGGGAAAGTATGTTAACAAACATTCTGATATGCGATGTCACTATTGTAGGTAAAGGCTTAACCTGTCTACTGCAAAGTTGTCCCCTTATTTACTCTTGATAGATTGCTTTATGTAACATACCCCAAGAATTAGCCAAGGCATTTCAAATGAATGAGAAATGAGTCTGGCACATTAGCCTAGTAACCTAAAGTCCTTGCCTTGCATGCACCAGGATCCCACATGGGCAGCAGTTTTATTCCCTGCGCTCCACTTTCCATCCAGCTCCATGCTTATGACCTTGTGAAAAGCAGTCAAGGTTGGCCCAAAGCCACTTGGAGAGTAGCCCCATTCTATTTTGCTGTAAGTCTAATAATATTAATTTTAGTTATGCTATTTTCTGAAAAGATGAAAGCATACACTAAAAATATAATTAAATATATTCCTTTATCCTATTCTCTGAAAATATTAATCAAAAGCATAGACTTAAAACAATTAAATATTAACATTTACCTATGTGGGCAGCCTTGGCAAATCTTCTGATCAGCAAAGGAGCCTCCCAGGACTTCACTTAGTATAGCAGGATGGCCTAAAGCTTTTAATGCTTCATCCAAACTGTCCACCAAAGAATTAAAAAACTCTAAAGCATCATGTTGTTCACGGAGATTAACAGGTTCACCCCAAAGTCTGAGAAATAAATGAAGATATATAACATAGCCTTAGAATACACATACATCATGTACTACCAGAAAAGATAGTACAAAGTGAGATATTACCTCAAAAAATGAAATAAAATATGCACTGTGTACAGACTTGCACAAAAAAGTAAAGTTCGTAGTAGAAATGATTTTATATGGTAGAAGTTACCATAACTTGTTGGTGTGACAATAATTTTATGCTATCTAAATGAATTTAAAGTTTAATCCCAACTGTGTGTATATAAAATGAGGGCTGATGCTGAGGGAGGGAGTGAGAGAAAGAATTTCAGGCTGAAAAACATTTGATGGTTTATCCATTCATCTGTTGCGTTGTTTCCATTTTAGCTATTTTAAATGCCTACACTTAACACAAACGCTGCTTGCCATTCTTTAAGGCTATACTACTATTAAGTCAAGTTTTGATTTTTAATCTTTTCAGGAAATGTTAACCTGTTTTTCTACGGTAGCTGTAAAACTTTCCTCATTCACACCATTTTAACAGCTGTTACAGTGGTATTTCATAAAGAGTGAATGCTGTTAAAATCCCTATGTCCTTGGTTAGGATTATTCCTAAGTATTTAATTATTCTTGATGCAACTATAAATGTGATTGCTTAAAATAAAAAAAGAACTTCAGCAGAAAAATTAAATGCTTAAGTTAATCTATATATGAACTCATTTGAAAATCTGACATAAGGATGATTGCTTAAATATTGAAACATCGAAACAGGTCATTATCAAAATAAAGAATTCATATGCCAAAAAAGTGATATTTCAGTGGGTGCCCTGCAAGATTGTGTCTAGTCATGGGCATGTCAAGCAACATGTCTTAACATATCATCTCAGGTTAATTTCTATTTGCTTCTGTAGAAATTTTCCTTTGATTGCAAGCTGTTTATCACAATCTGTAGAATGGTATTACTAATTTTACCCAATTAGTAGAACTAATTGTAACCAATTCTGTGACTAAAAACACAAGATGTGTGGGCTTATTAGGTAACAGTTAACTAATACATGTAAAGGTAATAGTTAACTAATATACATAAAAGTGACAAAAGATTTTTTTGTTTGTTTTTTACATTTCTAATTAAACCATAGAACTTTCACATCAACAGCCTTTCCTCTTTGCAACTCTCGTCCGGATTCTCTTCCTTCTTGGGCTTTAACACTTGATGTGGTAGCTCCTCATTTGTATTTGTCCAGCTGGGGACTGTCTGGTAATTGAAGGATATTCCGCCGTCTGTTGTAATATTCCAAATGCTTGGGTTTGTCCTCTAGTTCTCAAATTTACCTGCTAGTTTGACATTTTTTAAAGTTTTATGGTCATACATAACATAAGGTTCAGCTGAGTCTTAGAGCTTTTACATCTTCAGCTTATACCAATATTCAATGTGATTTTCATTTTGTTTTTCTGACTTAAGGTGAAATAATCTAATTAAAAACATTTTTTTGTCTTTTGTTTTTACTGCTCTCCTTTTCGTTAGCTTCTACATTTTTGTCCTCAGCTGCTTTAGCTCTATTCCTGTTTCTGAGGTTTGGATTTTTTCTGTTAGGGCTTCCCTTTCCTTATCTGGTATCAAAGGCTACTTCCTATTCTCAAACACTGCCAAATCAGAAAATCATCCCGTGTCTAGACAAGGCTATGGGGTTTATGTGAGCCTGGAACTCAAAGAAGTTCAGTGGATCACTTGCACAAATCTCTGACAGGTTTAGTTTTGGTGATACTCTTCCTCCGGTGGCACCAGGTTCTGGCATCTAACACTACTCAGGAACATTCTACATTTGTTGCAATTGGCTTAGTTTCTTAGTATTTGGGGGGCGTAGGGATGATATTACAGGTCTCTTGTGATTCCGCGTAAAATTTAGAAAGTGATTCTATGCATTTGCAAAAATTTACTGAGGTTTTTCATAAAAATTGTGTTAAAACATACCTCTCTGAAAGTACTGACATCTTAGCAAATATTATGAAAAAACATTTATTTGAGAGGCAATTATATACAGACACAATAAGCTCAAATCTGCCGATTTCACTCTCAAAATGGCTGTAACAGCCAGGACTGGACCAGTCCAAAGCAAGCAGTGAAAAGCTTCCAAAGTCTGTTACACGGGTAGCACGCTCATAAGGACCCAGATCTTCCTTTGCTCCCCAAGATAACTTAGCAGCAAATTAAATGGCACGTAAGTAATGAAGTATGGCATCCACATAGAAATCTAGAGGATCAAATGTCTGCTGTGTGCTTACACAGGAGCTTCTTCCAGGTTTCCCCATATCGGTCTGGGCCCAGGCGCTTGGACCGTTCTCTGCTGTTTAGCCATGTACATTAGTAAGCAGCTGGATTACAAGTGGAATATCCATGACTTGAACCTGAGCACATATGATGTGGTATGCTGGCATTGTAGATGATGGCTTAAAGCTGTATAACAGAATGCCAGACAAACACATCCTTCATACAAAACAAACAAACAAACCAAAAAAACACAAAACAGGTGTATTCGGGGGCAAGGAATATGCCTTTACTATTTCACATATGTAAGATCATGTTATGTGTTAACAGATATTCCACTTAAGCTTTCCAGATCAGATGTCTATTTTTCCCATTTGCTTAATGGGCTCTGATTATAACTGCCAGTAATACACTGAATAGAAATGGTAAAAATTATACTTCGTTGTTGATCTCCAATCCCTACTCTTTCAATGGTGAAGATTGTTTGTTTTTGACTTTTTGCCCTTTTTTTGAGGAGTATTTCTTCTAATGTTGATTAACATTCAGTTTCTCTACTTTTGACAGTAGAAACGTATTTTGCGCATTCCTGAGAGTACTGTGCACTGTTCCTCCTAATCCTTTCACATATTAATCAGTTTTTACCTAAATAAGGTGAGTGTCAAGTATGTCCAAAGTTACTGGGTCATTATTTCTAGACTTTCTAAATGGATACAACCTGGAAACAGGTATATATAAGCTAACTTATATGTAAGCACATGTATGCTGATTGCTCTAATTCTATTAGCATCTGTATTTTTAACAGAATAACTAAATGCATCAGAAGTTTGTTTTTCACAGTGTTTGTTGAAACAATCTGCCTTTTCTTTCATGACATTTCTTTTTCCAAAAGGTAGCAAAGTTAAGTGTGATTTACCCATTCCTGGTAAGTATCTTATAACTGCAGAATTGACAACCCTGTAACCACTTTATACATTTTAACTTTTTTATTTTCTCTTATGTCTAGTCAAAATACTGTTTTCTAAGATGACTTTAGTTGCTTCTTTCAATTTTTATTTTATTTATGATTGCAGGTTTTGCTTTTTCCAGGCTTTGAATTCAATTTTTTCTAAAACACCTGTGATAACCGTGAAATCAAATGAAGAAGTTTTAGTTGCACATAGTAGGAGTAGTTGAGCTTCTGTATCTATGAACTTCTCATACTTGGAGTCAATCACATTAAAAATGAAACATGTGCACTGGATAGGTACAGTTTTCTTATCATTAATCCGTAAGCAACATTAAAATTTGCATAGCATTTAGTTTATAATAAGTAACATAAGTAATCATGAAATGGCATGGTATACAGAGGGAAGTGCATAGATCATAAAGTACTACAGAATGGACATGCCTACATGCAGATAATAGTATCTATGGTTATTCTTGGTTTATCTTATGAAAAATCAGCGAATTATCAGAAATAGTATATCTCCTATTCCATTCTCTGAGCTGCACCATCTAGCAAACTACCCAGCTTTTAAAATACTGTATTTAGAACAAATCCCAATCTTAATCGTAGTTCTCGAGTCTTGTACTTATGATTGAGTATACTTAGTTACACACAATTTTATTATATTTGTATTCCTTAGAACAAAGTAAGCATAGTTAAGATAGCAAAAGGATCTTTGAAACTTGTTTGTAAACCACTCTATCTCCAGCTTCTGTCACATCTAACCCTGGCTTTCCTCTATGATAGAATGTAAAGGGAATGATCAAGTATTCAGTACATAACCTTTTGTGATGATGTTTCTTTTTTTTGTTGTTATTTTTTTCTTTTCTGATGATGTTTCAATCAGTATAACACTATGCATATTTAAATTGTTAGAGGTGTGAGAAGTCCTTTATTTTTTTGTAATGATATGTGTATACCTATTTGTTTAAATTGGTCAGTACTTAAACAAATCAAATGTGCTGTTTCTAGTTTGGGGTTATTATAACTACTGCTACCAGCTTCCCTTTTTATGTAATCAACAGTAACATGAGTGAAGTAGCCGGGCTATATGTTAACTACTACACATCTATTCTATTAAGACCAATGAGTTCCACAAAGTCAGAGGATACCAAAAGCAACACATATCAATGTGGATACAGCAAGTACTTGTATTGCTAAATTAAGCTTCAGTTTGGAAGCAGAGTTTTAAAAGTTGAGAATGACCCACAAAATGATGGTTTCATGATAAAAGAAATAATGAAATAGAATGAAAAGAAAAAAAACAGGTAAATATGTCTTCAAAATTTAGAAGTTTATACATTAAAGGTTAACATAAATATATGAAATGACAATCAAAAAAATAAAACAAATATTCCTGAATTTTTATTTTAGTAGGGCTCTAGATTCACACAAATGCACAAATAAAAGACTTGTTCTTCCAATTTAGTAGATATTTGAAAAGCACAAATGGTCAACAAATACATGACAAGATGTTTGACAGGAAGAAAAATGGATCAAATTCATGAGACATAATTCAAACTATTTACTTGGGTTAAAATAAAAATTATGGGAAGATAGAAGATTTTGGTGTTAATATAAATTGTAACCCTCTCTAATTTGCCAATAGAAAATTAGAATGCTACAGGGGATGAAGTATATTACTGCTCTTCAAAAAGTGAAAAGCAGAATTCTGTATCCCAGCAATTGCACTACCATGTGTACAAAAAGAAATCTACTCACTTAAACTCTATATGTGCTATAAAGAATATATTACAGGGGCTCTATCAGGAAAAATGAATACCACCTACATCTTCATCAAATAAGTGAATGGGAAAACAACATATAATTCACCCACATAATTAAACACCATGTAAGTGAAATATGAAAACATTAGCTTTAGTCAAAAATGCTGGACATGAAAGGGCACATATTATATTTTTATGTTTAATACAATATTATAAATAAGTGCACTCAAATTATGACAAAAGTAGTTTTTAGATGCAAAGCTTAAAGGTAGGGTTGGCTCTCTTTCCCTGTTATAGAACAAAAGGAAATCAATGGTTCATGAGTTTGCATCCTTGTTAACTATGTGAACATTAAAAATAAAAATTTTAAAAGTTGGTACAAGGGAACAATTCTTTAACGTGCATGGGGGGATTTCTTTTTGGGTAACAGAAATGTGAATGATTGTACAAATATTCTGAATGTACTAACATGACATCGAAATATACCTGTCAATGTGACAAAGGAAAAAGCTTAAATGAATTTTATTAAGACATTCTTATGTTGAGAGGGTAGGTAATAGAAACATTATTGACAAAAAATCTGAGTTCTACTATTACATGGAGGGAATGACTGAAAAGATAAAATATGTTTTTAGAATATATTATAGTCTAATATGGTTAAAATTAAATGTATAAACGTACATTAAAATAAGCAACTGATATAGCAATATGTTATGAAAATGTAGCTATTGCATATTATGTTTGGATTTTCTAATGTGAATAATCACAAATTATGTAATTATCAGTCAAACATACAGAAACAGAAATACATATATATATGAATGAAACACTTCAATGTAAAAACAAAACACTAAGAGTACTCTGAATGAATAAAAAACAGAATACTGGAAGGGAGACAAGGCCTAACTCAGGGAATAAAAACAATTGAAGGCATAGCAAAGTAAACAACATGTTTCACATGAGAAGAAAGAAATATGTATAAATCATTCTAATCAAGCTAACTAACATGTTAGCTTGTTGAATTTACCAGTTTACATTGGGATACTGCAGTGATTGCTGCAGAGTAAGTCTGTGATGTTTTAATAAATAAAATCAACAAATAAGGGAAAGTTCTGTGATCACCTGCCTCTTAATTATCTGAGAGGTACGCTACAAGAAAACATAAACTCCTATAAATGAACGCACCCTTTTTCTATGTAATGACAAGCTGTGTTGGTGTGTTGTAATATTTTGGCAGTGTGTATGACCTATAGAATTGCATCATAAAATGAAAAAAAAAAGGATCTGTATGATATTTACTTGCCCTTGAAAAAGGAAGTGAACAAAGTAAAATAAAAATGCACTTTGGGAAAAAATGTGGTTTGGATTGTTAAAACCTAATGTGTTCCAACTTAGTTTACCCAGCCAATTTAGAAAGATTCTGTGGACTTACACAATTCATTTTTTAAAAAAAGATTTATTTAACTTTTTTTTGGAAAAGCGGATATACAGAGAGGAAAACAGACAGAAAGGAAGATCTTCCGCCTGATGGTACACTCCCCAAGTGACCAGAATGGCTACAGCTGAGCTGATCAGAAGCCAGGAGCCAGGAACCAGGAACCTTCTTCCAGGTCTCCCACACGGGTGCAGGGTCCCAATGCTTTGGGCCGTCCTTGACTGCTTTCCCAGGCCACAAGCAGGGAGCTGGAGCGGAAGTGGAGCTGCCGGGATTAGAACCGGCGCCCATATGGGATCCCGGGGCGTTCAAGGCGAGGACTTCAGCCGCTAGGCCACGCCGCCGGGCCCCCAGAATTCATTTTTAAATCCTAACATACTCAGAGTGGAGCAGGGGGACAGGAGGAGGCTTGTATCCCAACCCTGGAGACTCTCGGATCCTCACCAAGGACTATCAGCACGGGCACCAAGGACTACATCCCAACTGCCAAGGAGACCACGGGGAATTGGAGTGCCCTCGGAGGCCGAGAACTCTGAGGTCACCCACTCCCATTTGAATCTTCCACACGGGATGGAAGAAGCCCAAATCTTTCCTCCCGGGATCCAAGGTCATAGGAATGATAGCCAGGAGCCCTGAGCGGTCTGCAGAAACAGAAGAACAGTAAACTTCCTTCGGGACACGGGAGAGGAGCTTTCTCTGGTCCTTGCCTGGTTCCAACTTTGGGTCCCCACCCTCTCTAGCAATGACCATCAGGGTTTCTCTGGAGTTACCACCTCTAAAAACAAAACAACAACAAAAGAATTAGAATAGTTAGAGAACAGCAGGAAAGCTTAGAACCAGACAGGAAACGGTTAGCTTTTACTCATACATACCTTACTAGGTAGGACACAAAGATTAGTTACTCCTCACTAAGGTACTGAAGATTTCTCTGCACACCCCTCCTAAAACTGTTCTGAATGTCAACTATTGACATAAGCCTTGTTAGAGTTATAAGCCAGTTTAGACTATCCTAAAATCTGTTCTGTTAAAAATTATGTTTCAACACTTTAAACTGCTAAATACTAAAACAAAGATAGACAGCTGAATAGTATCCTACAGCCATTTTAAGGTGTATAGAAGTCATTTGTATATAAAGTAAAATTGACATGTCAGTGAACTAGTCACAGCATGTGGTTAAGAACTTGTAATTTTTAACATATTGGTCACTCAATTCCATGTCAATTAATTCCATAATGTTGTAAATTGTTGCTGATGTTATGCTGGGGCTTTCAATTGATAGGGATGATACTCTGCCGGCTCTACCTTCAGACCAGAGATGGTCTCCCCAAGAAACCATTGAATTTATCTGGACAATAAGATGCTGGACTCTATGCTTGGTATATGCTTGCAAAGAACAAATCTTGACTGAATTTGAAATGTAATACTGCAACAAGGTGGAGGAATCCACCATGGGGGGAGGGTAAAAGAAGGGGTGGGGGGAATCCCAGAGCCTATGAAACTGTGTCACATAATGCAATGTAATTAATAAAAAAATGATCAATGGAAGAAAAAGAAATCCTAAAATAAAATAAGATTCATCATGACTCTCTAGAGGCGTATACATTAAGATAATTATCTGAAGAGCAAATTAATTTGGAGATTCTATGTAGCTTATTAATAAAGAATGATTGCTTTAGTTATATAACACTTGGTGAATGATACTGGGCCCGATAATATAGCTCAATAGTTGAATTCCCACCTTGCATGTACCAGTTATGGGCACCAGTTATGGGCGCCAGTTCATGTTCCGACTATCCATTTCCCATCCAGCTCCCTGCTTGTGGCCTGGGAGAGCAGTCGAGGACGGCCCAATGCTTTGGGTCTCTGCACCCGTGTGGGAGACCTGGAGGATGTTCCTGGCTCCTGGCTTCAGAAGGGTTCAACTATGGCAGTTGCAGCCACTTGGGATTGAATCAGCAGAAGGAAGATCTTCTCTTTGTCTCTTCTCCTTTCTGTTATCTAACTTTCCAATAAAAAATAAAATAAAAATCTTAGGAGAATCAAGATAGCAGAACAGGGATAGTACATGTTTAAACTGACAGAGAAATATTAGCCAATGTGGAATCAGAGAGGGCACTTTCCAGGAAACAGAAGACAGAACGACACCAGAAAGGTACTTGGAAACTGACACAAAAGCAACAGACACAATGGTGTGGTTTTGCTGTGACCAATATCCCACCAGCATTCAGTGGCTGGCAGAACTCCACCAGTAACCAGGTGGGAAGGGACTTTCACTGGGAGCTTAGGAGGTGAACCCAGACAAAGAACTGCCTGTCCTGCTGGTCTGTTTGATTTGACCAGGAGCAGAGACAGAGCAGCAGATCCCAGACGGGCAGTGCGAGAACAGGGTGGATTTCACAGCCCAGTCACTCCCTTAGTGCTGAATTGGGTGGCATATTGTTTAAAGAGGCAAAGTCTATGACAGTACTCCACATGCACTGAGCTGGGTGTGAACTCATTTCTGTCTCAGTGAACTGCAGAAACGTAGCATCCTACAGCTTACACTCAAGACAGATAGTCCTAAAACCAGGCAGATCATGAACTCTAGTAGTGGCACATCAGCTGCCATTTCTTACAGTGCAACTCAGCTCAGCGCATGGTGTTAGAGTCCGGGTGAAGGTCCCCGGACGTCAGGGTGCGAGCTAATCAACCCCCAGAGAATGACAAAGAGTCTCACTGGTAATGCAAACAGCAAACAGAGTTTATTGCGCCAGCATGCTGGGGTCAGACCGCACTTGGGGCACGCAAGTACTAATCAGTACTGTCCAGTTGCTGGTCCTCCGATAGCAGTTCTAGCAGCAGCCGTGTACTGAGGAAGATTCCTCAGTCTAATGCAGAGTAGGGGGGAGTGTTGGAGTATAGGTTAATGCTATGATAGTATATTAATATGCTAAAACAGTTTCAACAGCCACCCCGCACTGAGATTCCTCAGTATAAACAAAAAAAAAAGGGGGGAGGGAATGTTAGAGTGTAGGTAAAATGCTATTGTTGGGCAGTGTGAGATTCCTTTGTACTGAACAACTGCTACTTTGCTAGGCCAGGAGGTGCCCGGGCTTTGGGAGGATTCCACTTTGGCGATAAATCTGTTCTTTGCTGCCTTGCAACTTTGTGAAGGCAAGGGCACAGTTCTTCTCCGGTCCCAAGAACAGGAGGAAGATAAGGGTGTGAGAATGGGATGAGCCATAAAGATAGTGGGTATGGGAACGGAACAGGCTCCCTGTGCCTGAAGGCCATAAAACAATGAACATGTCTAAGGTTGTTACTTTGGATGTATTTCCCAGCCCCAAAGGGCCTAAGGAAGCTACTGTCTTAGGCTGTTCGGGGTCGGACCACCCGGCTTGGCTGGCCTGCATGCCCCAAGTGTGGTCTGACCCCAGCATGCTGGCGCAATAAACTGTTTGCTGTTTACATTACCGGCGAGACTGTTGTCATTCTCTGGGGGTTGACTAGCTCGCACCCTGACGTCCGGGGGCTTTGTCCTGGACTCTAACAATGGCACTTGTCCTACAGAGGAAATAATACCGACCTTGGCTTCATAGGGGTCAAAATAGGTCCGTGTGGCACCCAGACCTAACGTCCAACAGGTTCCGGCAAGATCAGCACCACCAACAACCTAGCTATATACGACACCTGGTGTCTCCCTAATCCTGGGACCTGCTCCAACTGGAAGTGGGAGAAAGGTTGCAGAGACAACGGTGCAGCCTCAGCACGGTATCACAGGAGGTGGAGAGTGGTGAGCCAAGAGCTGGGGCTGTGGAGACCACGGTGGAAATCTGACATAAGAACCCAGACCTGGAACTCGTTGGAGGTTGTGGCACAATAGGCTGCAAGCAAACAGTTGTGTACCAACTG
The DNA here is from genome assembly GCF_030435755.1 of Ochotona princeps. Classification (NCBI taxonomy): domain Eukaryota; kingdom Metazoa; phylum Chordata; class Mammalia; order Lagomorpha; family Ochotonidae; genus Ochotona; species Ochotona princeps. Next base: position 225,699 of record NC_080866.1, on the reverse strand, counting down.
CAGTAAGTAAAATCAAACTGCAGACCTGTGGGTGACACAGCTCAGAAACCTGCCCCAGGGAGAAGACTCTGCTAACCAGAAGTACAAAGACCAACAGCAAAAGAAGAGACAGAGGCACAATGAATATTACTGAAAACTCCCCTGTAAAGGAGCAAAACCCTATGCCAACCTCAGAGTTAACCGCGGAAGACATTGACAAAATGGGGGATACAGAATTCAAAACACTTATTATAAAGCTTCTTATCAACAATGAGAAGCACATAATACATGAGTTCAAGAAATTCAAGGAATTTGTCACACAGGAAATGAGTCAGACGAAAGCTGCTATATCAGAAATGAAGAATACAGTGGCACAAATTAAAAGTACAGTGGAGGGGCCCGGCGGCGTGGCCTAGCGGCTAAAGTCCTTGCCTTGAACGCCCCAGAATCCCACATGGGCGCCGGTTCTAATCCCAGCAGCCCCACTTCCCATCCAGCTCCCTGCTTGTGGCCTGGGAAAGCAGTCGAGGACGGCCCAAAGCCTTGGGACCCTGCACCCGCGTGGAAGACACGAAAGATCCTGGCTCCTTTTTATGAACTGAGTCATCTCCAGCTGTTGCAATCGTTTTGAGAGCGAACCAATGGATGATCTTCCTCCTTTTCTCTGTGTAATTCTGACTTTCTAATAAAAATTTACTCTATGTAATGACTCATTTTGACAAAGCTGAATATATACATAGCCTCATAAAGTGTAAATTGTATATTTCTAAAATCTGGTAGCATTTCCTGAAAACATTTAGAACATGTAGATCCAACAATTTCCTTTCAGAAAATGGACTTGTCTCATTGTAAAACACACTCGTGACTTTTTGGTGGACATTTGACTTAACAGTGAAGATCCCTGCGTCCTTTAATCTAATCATTCCCTGTGAGTTACCACCTTCTGGCAAAGGCAATTGTAGCTTCCTGATAATAGATTCCCTAGGAGGTCACAGGGAGACTTAAGTAGTTTACTTGCCACCAGATGGAAAATTGGGGATGAATGCCAGTCTTTTGGCAATGGAACTAGAATGAAGGCTCGCATCAGTTTTTTGAAATAATTTTACATGTAATTTGTAACATCCACAAACAAGAAGCCTGGTTTTCACCTGAAAGTTCTGAGAATAGATCTCACCCCACAAATTTAAAAGCTGTGTGATTTCACATAAGATTTGAAAAGATGCAACTTAATCTATACTACCTTACCAATATATTGCTTGCCTTCCATGATTAAGATGCTAGATGTGAAAATGATTCCATTAAAAAGTTATCAATTTATTGACAATGTACTGTTCACCCTAAGCCAGCGTAGATATATATGCCATCTCCCTATCCTAATTTATTTTGACTATCAAACACCAGCAAGTTGAACTACAGAATTCTGTAATGCTTAAACAAATATCACTCAAAACTTACTACATGACACCTTACAGAATTTCATTTGTGCTTACGTAAATCCATTTTTCTTCTGTAGGCCAACCTTAAAACATCCATTACTCAACTACCGAAAGCATAGAAATATCATGGCTTCGTAGATGTTTCACAGTTTGGTGGGGTGCTAGAAAATTTTCAGTTCTTCGGGCTAAAACTTTAAGTTTACTTCCACCTTTCTCAATTGCAAGCTTCAACTGATAGCATAAAATACTTTAACTTTTTATTTAAGTAAAACCAGAAGAACAAAGAGCAGCACATGCAGTGCTACCATCTAACACAATACAATAAGCAATTACTAAACAGTGACTTCAGGTTCTATGGTTACATTCAGCAAACTAAATTCACTTTTATTTTTTACTCCAAGTATTGCTGAGTAATTAAACTGAATGCAGAAGTCACTGAGCATGGCAATACAGAAAAACAAGCATGTTTGAGAACTGCAAATGCCAGACAATTAAACAAATCAAACACAACAAAACACGTTATTTAAATAAAATCTGAGAACCTTTGAGAATTTGTATAATTCCTATCTGCTTTCAGAAGTGTTATAAACTTGGCATGCTTTAGTTTCACATTGCTAATTTTGCTTTAAATTTTATCATAAAATTGTAGCTATGCTGCCAATTTTGGGTCTGCTTAATTTGACTCAAGTTTAATAGGACTTGACATTAAAAGCTCACACTACCCCACAATAAATTTCTTCACATATGGTGACAATCAACATTCAAGTGCCAGTGTTTGTGTACTTTTGGTCAAGTTTCATTAAACTTTCTAAGAATCACTTTTAGGCTTACAAAAATAAAAATAAATATCTGTCAAAATGCTCAATAAATATTACACAAGCAAAAAATATCTACTAAAATCTGTCATGTGCAAATAATTTTCAACAAGCAATGGTCCCAGATGAAATTTAACAAGCTGAATTTCCAAGAGACAAGTATTTGAAACTGAAAAACTTACACATAAGACAAACATGCACATACATATATAAATTCTCTGAATGTGCAATAAAATAGGTACTTTGTAAAAAGTTATGGGCAAAATGTCCAGGCGTCTAATCTATACTAATTTAAATAGCACCATAACAAATGACCTCAAAACTGTCAAGTGGTCAACTGCACCTACTTTATTAAAGTTTTAGAACAAGGCACAACACACTTGAAAATATATTGCACTTTAAGAATTCTTGCCAGCTTTTATGCTACTGTAAAACATTTTTTTAAACTGTATTCTGGCCAAAATGCACAGAATTCCAAGCAGCAGAGGCATTTTCCGTAATGGACAATGATCTTTGGCCAAATTTAGTACAAGGACTACGAATTCAATGGAAACCTACTCAACTAAAATACTGCCATAAATATTATTTTTAAAAATATCAAATTGATGCCCTTTGCAGCTTAGCATGAATTTTCAACCTGTGTGATCGCAACATTTTACTTCTGAAATTTATAAAAATTTGCAAATGTAAGCCACTTTTTTTAATGCAGCTCTACAAAGCAATGTGAATTCAAATTAACACAAAGCCTGCTGCACAGCCCTTTCTGTTCAAACCCTCTTGACCAAAAAACATTAACAGCTAGCATGCATTGAAGATCAAAATGAACCCGATCTGCAGTAAGATTTGTTGACTAACACTGTCAGCCAGACTCTCTAACATTTCCATTTTATTATGGCAGGCATTAAACATTTAAATGTTTGCTAAATTAAGACAATAGAACTTTAAACTTTTTCTGTATCAATGCGTCTATACTGCGTATCCTAGAATACTCTGCCTAAATATTAAATGAGAAATCATTGTCTATATTTGTATTAACTTTGAAGAATGGTTTCAAATATGTTTTGGGTGTATTCTTACATCCTATCTCTTCACCATTGTAATGGCTTAACTAGATGGAGGTTCTAAACTCCTTTCAAGGATAGAGTGAGCAAATCAGAACTTAATACAGTTAGCCACATTGAAAACTACTGAGTTTTAAGTTTTTTAACTCGACTTCCCAGGATCAAAACAAGGATGTCATATTTTTTTCTACTTGTGGAAAAATAATCATTAAAGTTGTATCATAACACTTATGTGCCAAGGTTGATGGTAGCCCAATTCAGTAAATTTATTTGTCAAACAACTGTTACCTTGAGTATTACTGAGCCAACAGGTATCTAAACATGGACTAAAGTTAAAAGTCACAGAACACTAACAAATGATCCTCAGTCAGTTACAAATGCAGTTTGGGATGGAACAAAGCAGGAGACGAGTTATCCAAATGACAGCAACTAAGTCTTCAAATTTCTTAACAGGGCTGCTGATTGTTCATTTCTTCCTTGTGACTTGTGAGCTCTCTTGCATTTTCATGAGAATCAGTTGGTAACATACTGCTATGTTCTTGAAGCTACACAACATAGTCTGGCTAAGGGTACGCATTAGCTTGTTTGACTTTACTGCAAAGGATTTTCAGTTGCCCCACCAGTCAACTCCTTGTGAGCTATAATTTCCTCCGTATCCATCGCTATTGTAGAAGCCTCCATAGGCACCTATTAAGAAATGTTCAGAAAGAGAAATTAAGCCATCTATCCTCAGAAATTTTCCCCTTTCTTCAGCTCTTCGATATAAATATAAAAAAAGCTTTGATTTTGTGTTCTTTAAATTAAATTCCACAGTAAATCCAAAGGAAAAATTTCTATTACCTCCGCTGTATCCTCTGTTGCTGCTGTGACCACTTCCACTGCTCCGGCTGCTGCCTGTACGACTACTGAAGCCAGAGCTGCTGGAACTACTTTGACGATAGTCTCTGGCACCAAACCCTCCACTGAATCTGTTTTAGCAACAACAAAACACACAAAAATCTTTTTTAGCGTGTCACGTGATTATAAAAATGGAATCAAGTAATTACTACTTGAATTCCCAATTCTCACATGATAAATTCAAGCTCCATTTCATCAGATTCAAATTTAGTGTTTTCATCTCCTCAGCAGTGAAGAGATGATTTATTAGCTGGCATCTTTTTTAATGATTATTCCTCATCCAAAGTTAGTATAATATCGCTGTTCAACCAACACTTTTCAATTACACAAGTGAAAACTGAAAACAATGTGTACCTCTTAGAACGTCCACGACTACCACCTTTGTAGTGGTGTTCATAAGCCATATTTTCCAACCAAGATGGAACTTCTTGTTTAGCTTCAACAAGCAGATCCAACAAATCCTTTGTGATATTTGCATTTCGTTCATTGAAGAATGAGGTAGCAAGGCCTGAATTAACAAAGGACATAAAAGGTCAGATTTAATTACAGTAACGTGTGTTTTGTCGTTAGTTTTACTCACTCCAAAAATTGCAGGACAGGCCAGAACTTAATTTAGTGGTTAGGATATTGCCTGAAATACATGTGTCCCTTCCCTTTTTTTTTTAAGATTTATTTATTTTATTACAAAGTCAGATATACAGAAAGGAGAAGACACAGAGAAGTAGATCTTCCGTCTGATGATTCACTCCCCCAAGTGAGCACAATGGCTGGTGCTGCGCCGATCCTAAGCCAGGAACCAGAAACCTCTTCCGGGTCTCCCACACGGGTGCAGTGTCCCAATGCATTGGGCCGTCCTCGACTGCTTTCCCAGGCCACAAGCAGGGAGCTGGAAGGGAAGTGGGGCTGCCGGGATTAGAACCGGCGCCCATATGGGATCCCGGGGTGTTCAAGGTGAGGACTTCAGCCGCTAGGCCACACCACCAGGCCCCATGTGTCCCTTTTAAGACTGCTTAGGTGTGTGTCCAGTTTCATTTCTAAATTAAGTTTCCTCCTAATATGCACCTCAGAGGCAAAACTGATGCTTCAAGTATTTATTACTCAAGTCCTTGTCACTATACACGAGATCCAGAATTAGATTTGACTCCGCTTCAGACAATCATCGCTCTTTAGTTAAGCATACTAGAAGAGGGTGTCTTACTCTGCCTCTCATACAAAAAAAAAAAAAACTTTATTTCACACACAAGTCAGGCCCAGCACAATAATCTAGCAGCTGAAGTCCTTGCCTTGCTATCACCAGGATCCTATATGGGCTCTGGTTTGTGTTCCCCACTCCCCCACTTTACATCCAAGTCCCTGGTGGTGGCCTGCAGACCTTGCACCTACATGAGACCTGGAAGACGCTCTTGGATCCTAGCTTCAAATGAGCCCAGTTAAGGCTGCTGCAGCCATTTGGGGAGTGAATGAGTAAATGCAGATCTTTACGTCTCTATTATAATTCTGCCTTCCCAATAAAAATAACTCATAAAAAAAAGCTTGTGGAAATATCAAATTAGAAAGTGTTATCTACCACATTCTGATAAAAATGAGAAACCCACACTGAGGTATAGTATGCATTACTTGCAAACTTTTAAAAATACACTTTTAAAGTCTGGCACGGTAGCCTAAAGGCTAAAGTCCTCGCTTTGAATGCCCCGGGATCCCATATGGGCGCCAGTTCTAATCCCGGCAGCTCCACTTCCCATCCAGCTTCCTGCTTGTGACCTGGGAAAGCAGTTGCGGACGGCCCAAAGCCTTGGGACCCTGTACCCGTGTGGGAGACCTGGAAGAGGTTCCTGGCTTCTGGCTTTGGATCAGCTCAGCTCTGGCTGTTGTGGCCGCTTGAGGAGTGAATCATCGGATGGAAGATCTTCTTCTTTCCACTGCTCTCTGTATATCCGACCTTCCAGTAAAAATAAGCCTTCAAAAAAAAAGAGTCTCTAAAATGTTAAGTAGATCCTACAGTAAAAATTTGCAATATAGAAGCCACACTTTTATATGTAATATTAAAATAATTTTTATTTGCAAAGATCTATTTTTAAGATTGTGGTCAATTCCTTCAGTAAATGCACAACTCAAAATAAGCTATCAAACTATCTACAAAGCCTTACCAAGATTTCCTACACGTCCTGTACGGCCTATACGATGTACATACTCTTCAATATCACTTGGCAAATCAAAATTGATAACATGTTTCACATTGGAAATGTCTAGCCCTCTTGCAGCCACCTAAAAAATAAGATTAATTAAAAAAAAAAGAAAAAGTATTGAAATATAATCAGCTCAAATGTTTAATATACATACAGCTGTAGCTACTAGAATTGGACTTTTCCCAGAGCGGAATTGGTGAAGAGCTTCCTCCCGATCTCTCTGTGATCGGTCTCCATGAATGCTGGTACAAGCATATCCTTCATGGTATAAAAAGTCCTCCAGGGAATCGGCACCCTTTTTGGTCTCCACGAACACTAAAGTTAATGATTCCTTTCCTGAAAAATCAGAATGTTTTCCTAGTTAGCATCATGTACTGATCTGAAAAATAACTGGTTTAATTCTTCTTGTACCTTATAAGCATACAAATTTAAAAAAGCATATTAAATTTTATTAATGATTAAAAATTGAAGGAAAGGTGGTGAGCAGAAAGAGATCAAAATATTTTTCTCACACGTTAACAGAGCATGAATAAAAATTTTACCTGTTGCATTTAAGAGATCCAGTAGAAAGGATCGTTTATCTGACTCTTCCACCCAAACTACTTTCTGAGTGATGTTCTCAGAAGTAGAACCAACTCTGCCTACCGCCAAAAAGATATATTCATCCAAGAAGTCACGGGCAAGCATCTGAAAAAGGGAAAACAATTTTTAAAATCTCATTATTTTAACAACTCTTTTATATTCAAGCACAAAGTTCCAAAGAAAAATTATTAGCATTAAACAGTACCTGTATTTCCTTAGGAAAAGTAGCACTAAACATCATGGTGTGACGAACACCTTTTGGTGGCATAGTATCTTGTTCAACTATACGACGTATCTGAGGTTCAAATCCCATATCCAGCATTCGGTCAGCTTCATCCAACACTAAATACCTGATTGAAAAACACTCAGTGAATTCTCCATTGGTTACTGGGTAAAGCACTATCAATCACATTATTATTTAGTTATTAAGTCTAATTTCTAATTTTTTTCCTGAGATTTATTTTAATTGGAAAGTCAGATACACAGAGAAGAAGAGACAGATAAAAATCTTTCTCACACTGGATTATCCCAACTAGCTACAATGGCTGGAGCTGAGCTGATCAAAATCAAGAGCCAGGAACCTCTTCCGGGTCTCCCACGTGGGTGCAGGGTCCCAAAGCCTTGGGCCGTCCTCGACTGCTTTCCCAGGCCACAAGCAGGGAGCTGGATGGGAAGTGGAGCAGCCGGGATTAGAACTGGCGTCCATTTGGGACCCTGGAGGTTGCAATGTAAGGACTCTAGCCACTACACTACTGTGCCTAAAATCTAATTTTGAATATTAATATTCAGCTATTCAAGTGAACAATACAGTCTTGTATGAACATAATTGTTCATACTGTTAATTCTTTACAACCACACAATTATCAGAACACTTAACAAAACAAAACAAACAAAAAACAACAATGGGACCAGGCATAGTAGCCTAGAGGGTAAACACCTTGCCTATCATGCACTGAAATTCCATATGGACGCCGGTTCTAATCCCGGCAGCTCCACTTCCCATCCAGCTCCCTGCTTGTGGCCTGGGAAAGCAGTCGAGGACGGCCCAAAGCCTTGGGACCCTGCACCTGCGTGGGAGACCTGGAAGAAGCTCCTGGCTTCAGATCAGCTCAGCTCCAACCATTGTGGCCACTTGGGGAGCGAATCAGTGGACGGAAGATCTTCCCCTCTGTCCCCCCTCCTCTCTGTATATCTGACTTTCCAATTAAAAAAAAATAAATCTTAGGGAAAAAAAGAAAAAATATCAATTAACAAAGATTTCATACTGAAAAATTGAAACATACTTGCAGAAATCTAGCCCAATTTTTCCTCTTTCCATCATGTCCACTAGACGTCCTGGAGTGGCTACTAGTAAGTGGCATCCACGTTCCAAATCTCGAATCTGCTGACCAATATCTGCACCACCATAAACCACGCAAGGGCGAACTCTAGATCGGTATGAAAACTAAACAAAATATTTATTAACGTTTACAATTTTTCAGCATTGTACTAGAAGAAAAGTATCTTGCCAAGACACTACTTACTTTTCTGGCTTCCTCGTAGATCTGTACTGCCAATTCTCTTGTTGGTGCTAAAACCAAAGAGATCGGGTATTGTTTGCGACGTCCATATCTTCCATTTTCCTGAGAAATACATAAAATTTTTAGCTTTATGACTTCTTTATTAAAGTGCCTGTCTGCTACCTACACAACTTCCTACAAACACCACACACTGGGGTGTAACACATAATGCTTGGTAAATCTAAGTGGATTCAGTTCCCAGCTACTGGCTGTTGTGGACCTTTCAAGAATGAACCAAGAAATAAAGCTCCCTTCTCTACTGCATCTCAAATAACTACATGGGGAAAACAAAGTTAGCTATGCCTAAAAATAATAGGTATTTACAAAATTTGAATTTCCTATTGAGTAAGAAAATTTTTACCTTCACAGCCTTTAGAGCTTCACCTGGACCATCTGTATATATCTGACTCAGAATAGGCAGAAGAAACGCTGCAGTTTTTCCAGACCCTGGTTAAGGAAATGTTTAACTGTTAATGACAGTGAATAAAAATCAAGTATCTCATATGCCCTATGCCTTCCTACTGAAATTTTTGTATCCTATCTATATGGGTCTATGCAAGTCAGTGTCTTTAGCAATCTTGATATATAAAGGAATAAATGGGTATAAATATTTCAGCAAAACATGAAAACTAAGCAAGTGTTGGTTTTGCTTTGTTATATACAATACACAATTTTATTTCTTAATAAAGCTGTATTAATTAGAAAATAATTGAAGCCACATTCTTTTTCTTTACTTTTTTCGGAAACCATATTATATTATTTCAAAAAAAGACATTTGTCAAATTCAATATTCTCCGTTTCATTATATCAGGATGTCAATCTAGACAGGACTCCCAAAGACACCCTGATGAAAACCCTAGTTTGATCCCTAGGGTTCAATGGCAAAACTGACAGAATTCAGCTACCTCAAAAGTATCTTCAATACAGAAATCTTGCTTCCTTAACACTTTTGTAGTAAGCCCAATTAAAGTATTCATTTTCGGGGCCTGGCGACATGGCCTAGCAGCTAAAGTCCTTACCGTGAACGCCCCGGGATCCCATATGGGCGCCGGTTCTAATCCCGGCTGCTCCACTTCCCATCCAGCTCCCTGCTTGTGGCCTGGGAAAGCAGTCGAGGACGGCCCAAAGCCTTGGGACCCTGCACCCGCGTGGGAGACCCGGAAGAAGTTCTTGGCTCCTGGTTTTGGTTCGGCACAGTACTAGCCATTGCACTCACTTGGGGAGTGAATCATCAGACAGAAGATCTTCCTCTCTGTCTCTGCTCCTCTCTGTATATCTGACTTTGTAATAAAAATAAATCTTAAAAAAAAAAAAGTATTCTTCATTTTCACTCTTTATCAAGCGAGCTCACCTGTTTGAGCACAAGCCATTAAGTCTCTTTTTTCTTTGATAATGGGAATGGCATGTTTTTGCACTGGAGTAGGACGAGAGTAACGGGTAAGCTCAATATTCCCCATGATAATCTCTCCCATTTCAACATCACTGAACTGTTAAGAAATTTAAACAAGTTAATCAAATACAAGGAAAGAGAATTGCTTTCTATAGTCACTAAAAATAGGGTCAAGCACAATGATGGCATCTCATAGTTACTGATTCCACTGCCGCACCACTTCTGATCTAGTTCTCTGCTTATAGTCTAACAAAGCAGAGGCTGTCTCAAGTCTCCAGGACTGCACACTAACATGGAAGACCTGGAAGAAGCTCCTGGCTCCTTACTGGCCTAGGTACAGCTGTTGCAGCCATTTAGCAAGTAAGCTAGCAGATGAAGAGTTCCCTCTTTCTGTATCTATCCAATTTGCCTTTTAAATAAAAACAATTAATTCTTAGAACAAGCAAACAAATGTCTTTGGTAAAAACTTACACTTTCTATATGTGGAGGACAGTTATTGCCGGTTGCTTCTACTGGTATATCATCATATTTCTCAAAGTTTATTCCAGTGTTTCCTCCAGAAAACAGTTCCCTGAAGTCAAATAATTATTACATATTATGTAGGATATTAAGTATTCTAACAGTTAAAGTACATTTCAGCAACTTACTGTTCTAAGCGTTCACTTGGTGGAAGTGGTTTTGACCAATCATCGTCATCTGATTTGTCACACCAACGACTGTGGCCACTACGTTCAAATTTGCTAAAGCCAGTTCTATCACCACGGCTGCCAATACCATCATAGTCACTCCGTCCACGATCTTCAAATCTGAACAGCACAATCAGAATGCTTTTTAGTCAGTACTATTAGTGAAATTCAGAATAAAGAAAAACTTTTACATGTGAAAAAATACAAGGATTTAAATACAGCCATGACATCATGATCAAGGCATCAGATCAATAATAAAAATGCGTAAGTACTAAGTGTACAGGTATCTTTTATCTATTTTCATATTCTGTCAAATTTAATTATTAAATACATAATTTAAGACTATTATTAGGTAAGAAATCTAATAGGCAATAAGAGAATGGTGTTTGACAGATGATCAATTAAAGAAAAAAAAGCTTACCAACCCAAAAATCCAAAAAGATTGAGAACTTGAAACATTAAAAAAATGAAGACTTACCAACTTAGAATTCTAAATTGCTTCTGTATACACACAAGAATTTACCTTCCCCTTGATCCACTCCCACGGTCACTGAAGTAACTGGACTTTCCTCTTGAATCACGAGACCCAAAACTGCTGTATGCATCCTTATCTTTAGAAGAACTCCAGCCTGAACTGTCCTTATCATAAAATCCTTCAATAGAACACCAAAAGTTAAACCTTGCTGCCGTCTTAAGTATAACCAAGTACACAGCATTCTTTAATCTTATTTTTGTGTTCTTAAGGTCAGTGGAACCACAGAATTTTTAATCATCAACAGAAATTATTTTGAGCAAGAAAAACCATCTCACTGCATAAAAGCAGGCTGAATAAGCATCATTTCGATGCGATAAAAAGCTTATCCTAACCAAATAGTACTAACACTTCAGTTTCCATTTGCTTCAACAGTATAAGCTGCACTCAAAATACAAGCATACTCTATTTTGATTAGACTGTTTAGAAACAAATCAAAAAAATAAACTAGGACATTAAGAACTTAAGTGACTCCATGAAATTTGAGCTCAAAGGAAGTTGCGCAGGGCTAGTTATGTCACTAACTTCTAGTTATGTCTATCCCTACAGAAAAATAAACATGAACAATTTGGTATAAAAACTTGGTTGCGGGCCCGTCGGCATGGCCTAGCGGCTAAAGTCCTCGCCTTGAAAGCGCCGGGATCCCATATGGGCGCCGGTTCTAATCCCGGCAGCTCCACTTCCCATCCAGCTCCCTGCTTGTGTCCTGGGAAAGCAGTGGAGGACGGCCCAATGCATTGGGACCCTGCACCCGTGTGGGAGACCCGGAAGAGGTTCCTGGCTCCTGGCTTCAGATCGGTGCAGCACCGGCCGTTGCGGCTCACTTGGGGAGTGAATCATTGGACGGAAGATCTTCCTCTCTGTCTCTCCTGTCTGTATATCTGACTTTGCAGTAAAAATAAATAAATCTTTAAAAACAAAAAAACTCAATACTTCTCTAAACCCTCTTATCCGTCTCTTTTTGCTTATCTATTCCATGACCTTGTTTTCCTTCACAAATTTGAGGTCATTCTTTTTGGGAAATATACAAATTCCAAATTAATACCCCTTGGGTTGCAGTATCTGCTTTGCACAAGAGAAGCTGAGTTCAAGTTAGCTTCAGTCTTGGTCCATGCCAATGTATATACTGAGTTAGCAACTGATGGTTCCAGTAGGCGAGTTTCTGCCACCCATCTGAAAGTTCTAGTCCAAGTTCACACCTTTTCCTTTTGACATTGCAAAACCACAAGTGTTGGGAACTAAACCAGAGCAGTGAGGGCTGGATGGTTGAGTTGGTTAGATAGAACTAAGCTTTAATACCCATTGACACGTACAAGAGCCAAATGGGATGGGGGACAGACTGGTCTTCTGCTACACATACTGGCAAACCAGGGTAGGGGGCGGGCCTGGTGGGGGTTATTGTGGGTCGCCCCGACTAGGCTGCAGCTCCCAGGTTGATGTAAGGGCCGAACCAGACTGGACTGCAACACCCATTGGTTCCAGTGCAACTCGGGACTGAAAACAGAACCAACCCAGCAATTGCAACCACCAGCTGATCGGGGTGATGGACTGTGCCGGGCCCTGTGCTTGCTAGAACATACAAGAATCTAGTCTGGGAACACCTCAAAGTTTCTTTGGAGATCTCCCCAATCAAACTGCTGGACTCAGAACTCTAACCAAGAAAAGACAGAAGACAGAGCAGATCAATCATTCATCTCAGCTATATGTTGGCAGGGATATATGGGGCAAACGGAGACTTTATGATGGACCATATCAATCAGTGGACGACCTCATCGAGCGAAACTGGCAGTGATTCATAACTGGTGAACTATTAACACCACTCGAGCACATATCTCAGAGCATGCCCCACATCCGGGACTCGGGGTGGGCGGGAAACCGGGTGGGGCTTCTCCCTCAATATCCCCCTTTACCTCAGATACATGATGGAAACAATATGGACATAATAGTATTACCCACTTTCCTATCCCCCTGAACCTTTTTTTTTTCTTTTCTTCCTTTTCCTTTAACTGTAATTAACTATGTAAAGATTGTCAACAACAACACAATAAAGAGAAAAATTAATTAAAAAAAAAAAGATTTATTCATTTTATTACAGCCAGATATACACAGAGGAGGAGAGACAGAGAGGAAGATCTTCCATCTGATGATTCACTCCCCAAGTGACCACAACGGGCCGGTGAGCGCCGATCTGAAGCCGGGAACCAGGAATCTCTTCCAGGTCTCCCATGCAGGTGCAGGGTCCCAAGGCTTTGGGCCATCCTCGACTGCTTTCCCAGGCCACAAGCAGGGAGCTGGATGGGAAGTGGAGCGGCCGGGATTAGAACCGGCGCCCACATGGGATCCCGGGACTTTCAAGGCGAGGACTTTAGCCACTAGGCCACGCCGCCGGACCCGATATACAATCTTATAAGTGAAAACACCACATGTGTCAGAATTTTTAAATTAAGCATTTCAGGGAAACCACTAAAAAAACCAAGCAGTCAAGGACGGCCCAAAGCCTTGGGACCCTGCACCTGCGTGGGAGACCTGGAAGAGGCTCCTGGCTCCTGGCTTCGGATCGGCACGTTCGGCCTGTTGCGGCTCACCTGGGGATTGAATCATCGGACGGAAGATCTTCCTCTCTGTCTCTCCTGCTCTCTGTATATCTGGCTGTAATAAAATGAATAAATCTTTAAAAAAAAAAAAAAACCACATCTATCAATGTTTACAAGGCACTACAGTAATAAAACAACAAAACTCAAGTTTTTCACAATCGAAAGAAACAAGAATTATTCATTACTGTCTATCACATTAACACTTCCAAAGTTAGTAAGTGCTAGGTTCCAAAGAAATGTCTACAAGAAGCACTGGAGAAATAAAGTGCTAAAATTTCTGAAAAATATTTTTCCTAAGGTTTAATTCCTTTTGGGAATAAAAGTGAGATTATGAGTGCTTTTTTTTTGAATGACATACCTTTAGAAGCTTCTCTGTTCCGCAAGTGAGGAGGTATATAGCGCCCTTCTATAAAAGAAAAAGGAGAAGGAACTTGGAAAACTACTACAAGCTGAAGGAGTTTTCAAGCTCAATTTAAATACAAACTTACTGTTTCACCAATCTAACATTTTCTTCAAACAAAAACTAAGTTTGTAAATAAATTCAGACCCCTGGATCACAAGAATAAAGACATTCCAATAGTTCAGTAGTTACTAGGCATAACTTAAAATGTCCTAAGTGGTTTATGTAAAGAAACATTTATTAACATTAAATAAAACCATTATTTTAACAGAACAGCCTGTAAAAAAAGAGTTATGAGAGAATATATACTAACTAAATCCAAACAGGTCATTACGTGTTTATGTTCAATTTAGCAGGAAAAAAATGTTTAACTTAAATCTAATTATGTGTCACAACCTAGTAATAATGTAATAAAGCTTTTTTGTATATTTAAAACTTTTTACTTACTGCTTGCAGTACTTCCTCCTGCAGTCTGAGAACCAGAAGCATTCAGGTCTAGACCAGCCAACTGGAAAAAAGTTATCAATAATTCTTATCCTTGTCATTAGAACCCTCCTAGTTTACAAAGCATGATATGCTCAAGGAGCACCCGGAGGTCACAAACATCTCTGTGAAATGTAATTTATCCAATCTAAGCAGACGTTATAACCTCTGTAAAAGTTCTTTACCCAACTGAATTGATGGAAATTCCGTAATCTAAATATTAAAGTGAGCGATACACAAGAAAAATAAAATTTTTATCTGTTTGTAGGATGAACTGGAATACTGGTAAGTGTAAATAAAGGCTAATTGTATAATTATAAATAACAAATACACAATATAGAACTATATAACTACAACACATTAAGCATTAAGTATTATCACTTCAAATTCCTAAAGCTAGGTCATTTAACACATAAGGCTAGCAATGTAAGGAATATATCATCTATGAAGGCTAAAAAAATGATATGAAATATATGAAGGGAGAAAAATTATATTTTACATTTCTATTCCATAAATTTGAGTAAGTAAAAATGTATTAAAGATAGAGGCCGAGGAAGCCTGTTTGAAGTTACAATGAAATTTTGGTCTAAGATTGGTACGGATAATAGGTTCATTACGACTGTAGTTCTTAATATGCACGTGATGTACTAGTCACAGGAGGTAGAGATCAGGGCAAGTTACATAGTTCGTAGCACGGGATAGTTTTCACTCCTAAAAGCTCCAAACGCATTGAGTCGTATGGAATTTCGTTACCGAGGGTACGACGCCGGTAAAACTTGTTAAAAGCAGGTTATATCTGATAGGCTCAACCATACAGAGGAATTACGGTACTAACATTAAAAAACAAGAAGTTATTGTGTTTCCGCATCTTCCTGTTTACAAACACCAAAGTATGTGTCCAACGAACAAAGCGGCTTTAGTTTATGGTGACCGACTGGGGATCAAATTCTCAATTTAACGAGACAAAACGCACTTTTACCGCACAATTACGAATCTAAGTTGTTCGGTGGGTGGAAACTATCACAACCCTTAGTTTCTAACCTCACAGATGTCGTCTTGCTGGCTTCCACTGTCCATTATCTCCAGATACGGCTCAACGGAAACATGCGGCGGCCATTCCTCCTTTACTCTGCCGTGGTCGGCTTACCTGCCTCCCTCCTCCCCCTAGCATCTGCTTCCGGTTGTTCTGCGTCACAAAACTTTCCACTCCGGAAGCACCGCCGCGTCACCGTCCTCCCAACGTCTACTACCGGGGCGGGGCAGTAGGGAAGGAACGACCATTTAAGAAACTACAAGCGGCTTGTTTGTGCCCTATCATTACCAAGGCTTTTTTTTTTTTCACTTCTCTGCTCTCGCGCTAGTACTAAAAGAAACAGCGACGCCATTTCTCCTCTGGTTACGCTATTTCCAAAATCCCGAGCTTTATTACTTTTCCGCATAAACACCAAGAAACATGTAGAACTTATTTCAGTCTCGTTAAACACAAACTCGTCAAAAATAGGAGAAACAAAAGAAGCCCCAGTTACAGAAAACGTTACTGACAAGCAGCAGAGACTTGCGCATGCGCATTCAGAGCGCGGCGCATGCACAAAAGCCGCTATGGCGCGCGGCCGGTACAATTCAATTGTCCGCAAGCGGAACACACGTGATAAACGTTACAGATAACGGTCATTACCTGCCCCTGAAACCCCCTCGGAATATAATTCTTCTCCTTTTCCCCCGTCCCGCACCGCAAAGACAATCCCAACATAAGTCACGCTTACCACCAGGATACTAACTGATTAGTATGCTGCTGCAACCGAACATAACACACTAAAGGTACTCTTGAAAGAAAACACCCATGCGGTGATTACAACTAACCTGCTCGTCCAGTTCGAGCGTATTTCCCAGTGCCACATGACTCATTCCTGAAAACAGGCGACAACAGGTACTACACTCAAAGGATAAAGAGCCCTAATAATAGGCTCTAGGCGGTGTAAAATGTACACCTCGGTCGTAATATATGGTTTCCTAAGGTATTACGTCAGCACGCAATGCGCACGTTCTCATTCCCGACTGCTATGCCCCTCCCTCTCTTCAACTCCCTGGCAGCCACAGTTAATTCACCTTCTGCAGAGCTCGCTGCTTTAGTCGTAAGATCGCGGTACTTTACATCTGCCCCAAACCCACTGAAAATAATTACAAAGTTAACTTCTCTCCTTGCATTGCCAATACATTCACTTGTGCACACTAACAACCAATTGTTTTTGCTGCTTTTCTCAAATTGATAAACAATATGCAATCCATGCGCCTTTTGTTTCCAACCCTTTCCCTGACTTCTCTATTTTGCTTCCTCCTTCCCGCCTTATTTTTTCAATTAGCCCTATAACAAACTAACACTTTTCTGCTCTAAGTAGCTCTTGCTGTCTTTTGTGCAACTTCACAGTACAAAAACTTCCAGAAAATCATAAAATCATCACAGTTAACATGTCAGAAATTCTGCTCCTTCTGCAGAACATTCATTGGCACCTACACGTTAGAATCATGAAACTACACGCAAAAGGGCCCGGCGGCGTGGCCTAGCGGCTAAAGTCCTCCCCTTGAAAGCCCCGGGATCCCATATGGGCACCGGTTCTAATCCCGCCAGCTCCACTTCCCAGGTTCCCGGCTTCGGATCGGCGCGCAGTGGCCCGTTGTGGTCACTTGGGGAATGAATCATCGGATGGAAGATCTTCCTCTCTGTCTCTCCTCCTCTGTGTATATCTGGCTGTAATAAAATGAATAAATCTTTAAAAAAAAAACTACACGCAAAAGATGAACTCTGGAACAGACCGTACAAAAAAACAAAGCAACACTAAAACGTTTTGCATTGCTGTCAGCTGAAAGTAGCTTACGTTGCCACGGCTAAATACCAATATTACATCCCTAAGCTTTGGGGTCTCCTTTCATGCACTTCATCAACGTGCACTCTACAGCACTTGCAGTGACTAAACACTTATAGTGAATAACACCACAGACAACACACTTTAAGGGAAACTGCACATATTCACGCTCTCATTGTATTTGCTTTGAAGTTGCTACCATACTTTCTCTTATTCTGATTACTGATATTAAAAAAAAAAGATTGGAAATGCCTAATAATGAAAATTTAACTTTTTTGAAAAGATGTATTTATTTTATTAGAAGGACAAATACACAGAACAAGACCTAAAAGCCCATCATGATAGTCTGGTTAAAGTCCTCGCCTTGCGTGCACCAGGATCCCATATGGGCGCCGGTTCTAATCCCGGCAGCTCCACTTCCCATCCAGCTCCCTGCTTGTGGCCTGGGAAAGCAGTCCAGGACAGGCAAAAGCCTTGGAATCCTGCACACGTGTAGGAGACCTGGAGGAAGTTCCTGGTTCCTGGCTTCAGATCAGCTATTTACTAGCAGTTGTGGCCACTTGCATGGACCTGGATAGGAAGTGGGCTGCCAATATTAGAAATGCCGCCTATATGAGATCCTGACACATGCAAACCAGGCCCCATGAATGAATGTTGACTCTTTTTTTTTTTAAGATTTACTTATTTTTATTGCAAAATCACTTATACAAAGAGGAGCAAAGACAGAGAGGAAGATCTTCCATCCAATGATTCACTCCCCAAGTGACCACAGTGGCTGGAGCTGAACTGATCCAAAGCCATCAGCCAGGAGACTCTTATTGGCGTTCCGTTTGGAAGCAGGGTCCCAAGGCTTTGGGCCGTCCTCGACTGCTTTCCCAGGCCACAAGCAGGGAGCTGGATGGGAACTGGAGCTGCCGGGATTAGAACCGGCGCCCATATGGGATCCCAGGGCTTTCAAGGCGAGGACTTTAGCTGCTAGGCCATGCCACCGGGCCCCAATTACTTCTTTTTTTTTTTTTTTTTTTTTTTTTGAGGATTTATTTATTTTTATTACAAAGTCAGATATACAGAGAGGAGGAGGAGAGACAGAGAGGAAGATCCTCCATCCGATGATTCACTCCCCAAGTGAGCCGCAATGGCCGGTGCTTCACCAATCCGAAGCCAGGAACCTGGAACCTCTTCCAGGTCTCCCACGATGCGGGTGCAGGGTCCCAAGGCTTTGGGCCGTCCTCCACTGCTTTCCCAGGCCACAAGCAGGGAGCTGGATGGTAAGTGGAGCTGCCGGGATTAGAACTGGCGCCCATATGGGATCCCGGGGCTTTCAAGCAAGGACTTTAGCTGCTAGGCCATGCTGCCAGGCTCTGAAATACAATTCTTCTGCAGTCCAGAAATGCTGAAATTTCTGTTTACTTGGTAGTACATAATAGTCAGACAGAATGTTTCAGTGTGTCTAGATGATTTTTTCAAGGAATATGACCATTTGTATGTGTCTTGTCTAGGTTTATCAAGCTTCCTTTCTGTTCAAGATTTTAAGTGAGGCTTCAAATGTCGTCATAAATATAATATATTCGAGTCAAGGTACAATACTAAATTATGATAGTAGGATAACACTAAGTTTATATTGAACTACCCCAGATGAAAGCTAATGTGATTAGGTGGTTTCCATTATTTAGTAAATGTTTGCACAATCATTATCCTATACCTTCTTTTAATTCTCCTGCTAAAAGCAAGGTAATACAGTGTAAAACTAACTACAACACTACTTTTTTCCTAGTGCTCCTGAGTCATTTCCTTTGTCTTAGATTATAGAGATCTAAGAGGATTCACCAAATACATTTTCTCTGCTGATGTTCCTCAGAGCCTCAGACAGAAGAGTGGACAACATGTCCAGGTGTACATGGAGGACATGGCATTCCATCGGAACCTGTAGAGGACACCCAGTACCACAACAGAAGATGAAGGACAGACAAGTTGACCATATACCCCACCCCCATGTTGGCAGTGAAAATCTGGGCAAATGGAGACGCTAAGGTGGACTATGTCAGCCAGTGGATTCTGGAGAGATTTCATCGTGCTTGGAATGGCGAGATTGGCAGTAAATCAGAACAGCTGAACTCATAAAAACAATTGAATAGTGCCCTCAGAGCATGCCCCACATTAGCGACCCTGGGATGGTTGGGAGGCTGGGTGTGGCTTCTCCTCTGTCTCTCCCCTTCTCCATAGATACAGGAAGGAAAAGAAAAGAAAATGTGGAAACAATGGTCTTACCTACCTTCATGTAGCCTTTGACCCTTTCAGACACAATCAACTACGTAAATATCATCAAAAGAGAAAAATTTTAATTAAAAAGTAAAAAGACCCAATCAGAGATTAAAGGAGATGTTATAATTGATACTACAGAAATAGTAGAGCACCAGTAATTATTACAAGGAGCTATCTGCCAACATTGTGGAAACTATAAAAGAAATGGATACATTTCTGGACACCTGCAATCTACCTAAGTTGTGTCATGAGGACTAGAAAATCTATAAAGTCCAATATATGATGGAAATTATTTAAGTAATAAAGACCTGCGCCCATATGGGATCCCAGTTCATTCAAGGCAAGGACTTTAGCCACTAGGCCACTATGCTGTGCCCTTGGTATGTTTTATTGGAATGTTTTAAATATTAAAAAACTATTTAGGATATTGCTTGAGTTTAATTTTTCAACCTGAATTGAAATGCTGTTCAGGTTTAACTTATTGCTTTATTAAGTTGGATACTAATTCTCTCATCTAATTTTGACTAGTACTGCATTTTTTGCTTCAGAAGATGTCTAAAGCCTTTAATAAAAAGCCTAGGTATCGGGCCAGGCGGCGTGGCCTATCGGCTAAAGTCCTTGCCTTGAACACGCCAGGATCCCATATGGGCGCCGGTTCTAATCCCGGCAGCTCCACTTCCCATCCAGCTCCCTGCTTGTGGCCTGGGAAAGCAGTCGAGGACGGCCCAAAGCCTTGGGACCCTGCACCTGCACGGGAGACCCAGCAGAGTTCCTGGCTCCTGGCTTTGGATTAGCACAGCATCAGCCGGGAGTGAGTAATCGGACGGAAGATCTTCCTCTCTGTCTTTGCTCCTCTCTGTATATCTGAGTTTCTGCATAAATAAAGTAAATCTTTTTTTTAAAAAATGAAAAGCCTAGGTATGCATAAACATAATGTCCTTCTCTTCTGAATTTTTGAAAATGTTTCCTGAGGTCATATTTGTGATTTTGGTCATATTTGTGATTTTTTCGCTAGTATAGTTGTTCTTTTTCTTCTTTCACAATATATTGCCTTTGAAAAGTACCACAGAAAGCATTTAAAACTTAAGGAAAATTTTATGTGGTTGAGGACAATATGTGGAATATGTCCGGATGTTTATTTGTCTTGTTAATAAGGGTGCAGGATTTTTGGCAAGAGTAGTGTGGGTACAGGTACACTAGTAGTGTACAGATAATCAGAGAAGTTTCCTGAAGAATATTTGTTTTTCCACAAAGTCTTTTTTGAAACACTATACTTAGGAGATGGTAAGATAAATGAACACAGAGCTGCAACCAAGTCATTTAGAAGTTAGAAACCAGACCCTTTTTTTTTATTGATTACATTGCATTATGTGACACACTTACATATGCACTAGAATTCCTCCCCTCCCTAAACCCTCCTCCCTCGAAACCAGACTCTTAACACATTATTCGTAAGTAGGAAAGGTTTACTAAGCTCTTTTGTATATTTTGAACACTTCCCTAATACTTCCCACTATCTTGAAGGAATGAAAGCTTTTACTTGGGGAATTTTTGCCTCCTGGTGATGATTCCGCCACGCTGCTGCAGGGGACACCAATATCCGGTAATATTATCCTATCAAGTAACTAGCCTCTGACAGACGTGTCGCCAACCAACCAGCGGTCAGACTTAAGCAGGACCGGTTATTTACGATCTTGATGGGCCGGTCCTACGGAATTAGCAAGTTTAGCTGTGGTATGGCTGACGTAAATCAACAACAGTCACGTGACACGAATTTGTTGCTTCAATTGGCTAGAGCTATGGGGATGTTGGGGAGGCCGTAGTGGCTGTGTCTGTTTCGTCCAGTGACACAGTTACAGCGAGTTTTGTGATGGAGTCAGTGAAGTTTATTTGAAATTATCTCCGGCTGTCCAAGAACACACCAGTTTCGGTTTTTCCTGTACTGATGCTTTGCGGCACCATGTAAACAGATAATCAAGTTCCACAGTCATAGCTGTTGCTACTCCACCGGTGGTTTGGGGTTTTGTCCCTGGTGTTCGTAACGGA
The DNA here is from genome assembly GCF_030435755.1 of Ochotona princeps. NCBI lineage: Eukaryota > Metazoa > Chordata > Mammalia > Lagomorpha > Ochotonidae > Ochotona > Ochotona princeps. Next base: position 203,930 of record NC_080866.1, on the reverse strand, counting down.
GATTTAATTGGTCAGGCTCGAGCGGCGATTGTATCACTTCAAGTGTTGGACTGGGTTGTCGACGTGGGAGCTGCAGATTTTTGCGGTTTTCATGAAATCCTGCGGAGTGTCGATTGCTACCCCTACTGGTGCTACGGATAATGACGCTGAGGCAAAGAAAATGGCGGCTGATGCAGCGACTGGGGAAAGTGAAGATAGCTCAGTTACTCTGACAGAGGAAGAAAGGGAGGCGCTCCGTGGTTTAGACAGGTATGCATTGGTACTACTCACGTACAGATCTGTCCCCACGCTTTAATTGTATCACTTGGAAGAACTAAGCGTGGCTTGCTTCAAGGCAACGGGGAATACCGCCTTTATGCTCACGGAATCGTTCTTCAGACTTCAGCATCGGGTTCTGGTTAGGAATTGTCGGGTAGCTTCCCCGGACATTAGCAAGCTGCCTGTTTCTGTCTTTTAGCTGTCTGTTCGGGTTCGTGAGCCTTCACGAAGATGGCGAGGGTGCCAAGACGAGGACCCTGCTAGACAAGGTAAGGCAACTGCGCGTTGGCCCTTTCTCCCTTGCTCCCTCATAATCCCTGGACCAGGATTCCGGGTTCAACCCAGCCCTCTTTGTGGAAGCCTACCGTGGCCGACGGTAACTCGAGAAACTGTGTATTGTCTTTGGTTTAATTTTTCTTTTGTATATCTTATTTGACATATCTAATTGCCTCGTATAACTAAATCAACCAGACTGCAAATTTAGGACGTGGGTCCATAGCGCTGCGTAATTCTACCTCTTTTGAGTTGAGTCTGACCGGCCTACAGATTTAATGCTGCACATGTATTTTCGCACTGGGCTGTCGTATTGGAGACGACAGTAGGCTTGCAATGTCTAATTGAAGCACACATCTTCGCCGCCTTATATATCTTTGGTCATTATAATTGGCAAGAGAATCTGCAGCAGATATTTGCCCTGTGTACTAATTGGTGTGTTTGAGCCGAACTGATACCATTGCCTTCAGCAGTCATGGATAATAATACCGCTAATATGTTTTCTTAAAATATAACTTATGCTGTTTTCCTGTTAGTTTATATTGGAGAGAATTCCCTGTTTGTGTAAAAAGTTGGCACTTTCTCTTACTTCGTGGCTGGTCACACAAGCCAAGATGGCGGGAAGAAATGGGAGGAGACATGAAGAAGGGATTAGGGAGGATCTGGAAATGGGAATATTGCAGGGATCTTCAATTTAGCTCTAACATATATAGCCAGTTCACTATTATTTAGAATAGAATATATTAAAATACATCTATTCTTGTATCTTACAAGATGAAAAACATTCTTAAGCTAGTTTATGCTTATTTATGTTTACATTTAGTTATCCTTGCCTAAACAAATATTTGAAAATCATAGAATGATTTGTCGGGGGGTGGGAGTTTGGGGGGAATCCCAACTAAAATTTTTTAATTGAAAAAAATTATAGAATAAATCTTTTTCATTACTTTAGGAAAAACTTAGGATGTTTGTATAGTGCCACTTGGTATATCGAAAAACAGGATTGTGCAACAAATTGTTCACCCTTTAGGTTCTTTCTGGTTAGTCAGTATTCAAAAATTAGGCAGTTTTTGAGAGAAAAGTATTAGTTTTGGATTTGAGAGGCAAGTATTAAATTTGCATTTGAGAGGAAAGTATTAATTTTATTGTGACAGTGAAATTGTGTTCACCATATAATTGAGTCACTAAATAATGTTTGTCATTTTATTGGCATTAAACATTAATTTTTGTAATTGTTCTCATGCAGTAATACAAATTACACCTCCAAGCGTGAAAATGTGAACACTAAAATACAATTAAAAATTTAAGTAAATTGTCTATTTTGATAAGCATTGTTTAAACTTAACATTGAAAATAGCCTTGGGCCAGGCACGGTTGCCTAGCAGCTGAAGTCCTTGTCTAGCATGTGCCAGGATCCCATATGGGTGCCGGTTCTGGTCCCGGCAGCTCCACTTCCCATCCAGCTCCCTGCTTGTGGCCTGGGAAAGCAGTCGAGGACGGCCCAAAGCTTTGGGACCCTGCACCCGCGTGGGAGACCCGTAAGAAGTTCCTAGTTCCTGGCTTCAGCTCAGCTCAGCTCCAGCTATTGTGGTCCGTTGAGGAGTGAATCATTGGATAGAAGATGTTGCTCTCTGTCTCTCCTCTCTGTATATATTTGATTTTGCAATAAAAATAAGTCGTTAAAGAGAAGAAAACAGCCTCTTGCCACCCAAAAATCACTGCCAAAAGACTTCATGAAAAACAAGTCACTGAAAATTGCTTTGTTATTCATCTTTGATGTTTAAACACACTGACGGAATGCCTTAAAAATTAAATTTGAAGGGATTTTATGTTGAATTGTTGGTTTAACCTGGGATTAGTACAGGTTCTTGTCTTGATAATGTTTCTGTTATGGGTAAATTTATGTATTACTTTAGTTATAGTTTAAAGAAATAATCTGATGTTTTATCTGAATATTCTGCGAAAACACTGCTTACTAATTTCAAATGTCCAAAGTGCTACAATTTAGAGCAATTTGCAATGGATTGATTATTAGTGGATTTAACTTTGAGATTAACATAACAGAACCTATGTAATATTAAGTTTAGGTTGTAAGAAATTATGCTAAATAAGGAATATGCGCTGTTATTTTCAACTTTCATTTCAGTGACATTTTAAAGATGGTAAAGTGAGTTTTTATTGGCTTGGGAAGAATTATAGCTCTGTTAAACACTGAATAATGTATATTGCTAAACTGAATTATTTTGAGATTAATTTCGCTTAATTTTTTTATTCCTTAGAAATTCATTACTAAGGTTAAATCTCATTTATATTTTCTTATTAATACTTTCATTGGAAAGGCACATTTACATATGGAGGGAGAGACTGAAAGGTCTTCCATGTGCTGGTTTATTCCTTAAGTGAGCACAATGAGTGGATCTCAGCTGATCTGAAACCAGGTGGGTGCAGGGTTGCAAGCTTTGGGTCATCCTTTTCAACGTCACAAGCAGGAAGCTGAATGGGAAGTGGGACAACTGGCACACGAATTGGTAGAACATTCTTGGAGGTGGAGGATTAGCGATTGAGCCATCACATTGCGCCGAAATCTCATTCATTTTAACATTAAATCACTTAATATAATTTTCTGTTACAATTATACTAGGTTAACTGTATGCTTATAACTTATGGATTCCTGCCCTGCCCTCAGTTTTATTGGTTGATATGTGATAAAGCTATATTTAATTTAAGCGCTTTTATTATATTTTACATTTGCTTGTTTGTTCCCTTAAAAATGTCAGTGTAGTACTTTTTTGTACCTTTTAACTCTGAGAATCTTCATCTTTGCTCTGTCTGATTTTTTTTTTATCACGTCAGTTTATATATTTAGAGTTTTATATGAATGACATTTTTCAATGTTCAATTTTGGGGTATATGACTTTTTTTTAACTTAACCTGTAGTGTATATAAATACTTTTTTCTTTTTGACTGCCACTCCTTGCTGTTAAACTACATAAGCACACTGCAGTGGGGGACAGTACTTTGATTGATGATACTTTAGAGACCCAAATATGGCAGACTGTCTCTAGGGTGTTACTTCAGTGTTTTGGTATTTTTAAGAGACTCTTAGTTTGTTGCTTCTGAGTTAAGAAAATCTTTCCAAGGTTTATTGGTTGACAAAGTCTCCCTTAGTGCATCCACACACACAGGAGCATGTTGCAAAGCTTGGCCAGGATAATTGTCTAACCTATTCTGCTTTCCATCCCCTGATGAAGCACTTGACATCCAATCATGAGCTGGTTGTCATGACCCCCGTGTGCAACTGGACATGCTGCCAACTGCACAGGCATCAAAAACTCAGGAGGCCTAGCTGTTGCATGCAATCCATGCTTGAACCACATATATTGTGGCTTTTTCCTGTGCCTGGGGTCTGAGAGCAGAGTTTTAGTTAGGGTTCCCACAAGATACCTTATCTGGGGTGACCTCAGACCTGACTCATGTGTGCGCCAGCCAGTACAGGTCAACTTTGGTTTGTCACCTATGCTACCCAACACACATACCAACGGACACAGCTTCATCAGTTCGACATGAGAACTGATAAGTGCCGTGGTTCAGCGAACCTGGCAGTCCACCATAGACCCAATCCTTACATATACCACTGAATGCTGTGGCCTTGTCAGGGCCACCCCGAAGAACCGTCACCAGGTCTATACCCAACCCCTGTTTTCTGCCAATTCCAGCCTCTGCTGCATCTTAGCTTAGCCCAGCCTGTATCCCATCTAGATCTCATGTACACCCAAAGGTGCTGAAGCTTAGCTCAGCAGAACTTACCCCAGATCGGGTCTTTCTGTATGCTAATAGGTACTGTTGTCTTGTCCAACCCGACCCACCCCCCAAGACCCTGGTACAGTATAGTTGGGGAGTGTTCACAGTTCCCCAACAGTCATGTTCCCACTCTAAGATCTTGTACCTGTCAGGGCATATTGTGTTTCAGCCTGGCATGACTTGTACCTAGTCCTGGCACTTCCTAGCTGATGCAGCAGCCTGCCCTGGGTGACCCTCACCCATTTTGACTCTTGTGCATGCCAGCAGGTGCAGCAGGCCCAGCTTGGCCTGCCCTCAGATTGGTTCACTACCCAGGATGGTGGAAGTAGCAATCTTCCAGGGAAGCAAGGGAGTCCCTGAAATTCTCCTGCCAAGTTCATTCCTAGCTCCAGGTTCTGTGTGTGCCAGAATGTGCAATTGTAAATCTGAGACAGCTCACCTCCAGTGTTGGCATTTACCAGCAGGTGTTACAGCTAGGCTCAACTCCCAGACCTGATACTCCTTTGACAAAATTGCTGCAGCCCAGCCCAGCCTGTCCTTCACCCATTCTAGTTCTCATTAGCACCACTTGTTCTTTAGCCTTGCTCAGTCTGACTGCCTCCAGTTGCAGGCCACAAGAGTAGTAATGGCTGCTGCAGCCTTGCTTAGCCTCATCCACCACATCCTTGCCTAGCCTTGTCCACACCCATAGCCATGATTCTTACATTCACCAGTGGGAGCTGTAGCCCAGTACGAGTTCCTAGTTACCCTAGCAGGCCTATCCCAGCCCCTGTATTTGCATGTCCTGGCAGGTGCTTTGACCCAGCCTGGCATGACCCATCTGCAGTCTCACTTCCTATGGGTAACTATTGCAGCCTAGCCCAGCTAGGCATGGGCCATACCCTGTCTTCCATTTCTTGTGTGCTAGCAGATGCTAAGGTGTGGCCCAGCCAGCCTGGCCCCACAACTGGCCCACAACTGGCCCACACAAATGCTGAGGAGCACTACAGCCTTGCTTGGCATGGCCAATTTCCAGCACTGACTGAAATGCTTCCCAAACTGAGCTGGGTGAACTAGTAGGAAAGTTCCCAAGTCTCCCAAGTTCCCCCACAGCCTATTCCCAGCCAAAGATCCCCTGAGAGTAGATGTGTATATTGGGCCTGCTTGGCATTATTTGCCCTCAACCCTGGCCTTTATAAGTGCCATGGGTCTTGAAGCCTTGCCTCGCCTTGCCTTATTACAGCCACAGCTACCAGGAGTGTCAGGTAATTTTCTCTCATAGATTTCTGTGGCTTAGACTAATTCAGCCTGTCACTCCCAGTTCTCCTTATAAATTGGTGGGTGCTGCAGACTTACAGAGGAAGGCAAAAAATCCTCTACAGAATCTGCCCCCAGATCTGATAGTCTCATATTCTAGTGGTTGCTGTGTCTCGGTGTGACATGTTTCACTCAATATTCTGACAGTTGTGACTGTGTGCTGTAGTCAAGCATTCCCCACACAGCATAATATTTGCTTGCATCAGGGGCTAGTAGGTGATGCTATTTAAACTCAGCTAGGTCTACCACGTGGGTGGGTGCCTTAGCCTGCCGCAGAATAACATCCACTTTACCTCCTTTAAAGCCCTCATCTCAACCTTTTCACCTACATATGAATCCAGGAGCTGGGGTCTGTGGAAGTCATTCATTTCATGTTAAATGTGTATAGCCACTGGCATTCATAATACATTCCCAGACCCCCTTCTTGGGGAAATCTGTAACAACCTGTCTTGGGAGGTTGGGGTGGCATGTCCCAGCTTGTAAATTCCTGCCTTCCTCACTTACCTTTAAAAAGAAAGTAAGAGGGCCCGGCGGCGTGGCCTAGCGGCTAAAAGTCCTCGCCTTGAATGCCCCGGGATCCCATATGGGCGCCGGTTCTGGTCCTGGCAGCTCCACTTCCCATCCAGCTCCCTGCTTGTGGCCTGGGAAAGCGGCAGAGGATGGTCCAAAGCCTTGGGACCCTGCACCCGTGTGGGAGACCCGGAAGAGGTTCCTGGCTCCCGGCATCGGATAGGCACAGCACCGGCCATTGCGGCTCACCTGGGGAGAGAATCATTGGACGGAAGATCTTCCTCTCTGTCTCTCCCCCTCTTTGTATATCCGGCTTTCCAATAATAATAATAATAAATCTTAAAAAAAAAAAGAAAGTAAGAAAAAAAGAAGGGGGGGGAATAAGCGACAGTGCTGGCACACTGGTATCATTATACACAAATTTGACATTAATCAGGCTCATAATGCCTGCCAGGTATTGGTTGCTTTTCTCCTAGCAGTGTAACACTTGCCTAGGCTCAGGGTGACCTAGGCAGTTGCTACAGCTGAGGGAAAATTTTTCTAAATGTTTTTTCTCTTGTTGTTTCCTACGTTTGATATTAATGGAGATGGATAGTTAGAGATGCTTTCAATACACATGGCTATCCTCTGAACTTTGTGGTGTTAGCATCAGTAGATTATTGCAATCTAGGGTTGTCTCCACTTTCTTACTAGAATGCTGATCATTGTTATCCATCAGCTCTCTGGACTTTCGGACTTTCTTCCTTCCTTCCTTCTTCTTCCCTTCCTTCTTCTCCCCTTCCTTCTTTCCTTCTTTTCTTTCCTCCTTCCTTCCTTTCTTTCTTTCAATTCTTTTTTTTCTTCAAATATGTATTTATTTTTATTGGAAAGGCAGATATATACTACAACTGCCGGTGCTGGGCCAATCCGAAGCCGGGAACCAGAAACTTTTCCAGGTCTCCCAAGTGGGTGCAGGGTCCCAAGGCTTTGGGCCGTGCTCGACTGCTTTCCCAGGCCACAAGCAGGGAGCTGGATGGGAAGCGGTGCTGCCGGGATTAGAACCGGCGACCATATGGGATCCTGGCACGTACATGGCGAGGACTTTAGCTGCACCAGGCTCTGGACTACTCTCTTTTTAAAAAAAACATTCATCCGTTTCTATTGGAAAGTCAGACACACAGAGGGTAGGAGAGACAGAGAGGAAGATCCTCCCTCTGCTGATTCATTCCCCAAGTGGCCACAATGGTCAGTGCTGAGCTGATCTAAAGCTAGGAGTCAGGAGCTTCTTCCAGGTCTCCCATGCGGATGCAGGGTTCCAACACTTCTGGACTGTACTGTGCTGCTTTTGCAGGCCACAAGGATGGAGGTAGATGGGAAGAGGGGCCGCCAGGATTAAAACTAGTGCTCAAACAGGATCCCAGAGGGTGCAAGGCAAGGACTTCAGCCACTGGACTACTGTGTTTGGGCCAAGCTCTCCAAACTTTTAAACAACTGTGTAATAGTGCAATAAATGGTATAATCTGCACCGATGGCTTTGCTGGTTCTGGATGTGTACCTATGTAATGAAAAAAGAGCTGTTTCTATTTTTTGGTGTTTTGTATCATGCACAACATTGTCCCATTACATACTGATAAAGTGTATTCTTGATGTTGAAGGAAGGACTCAAAAACATGTATGTAACAACAGAATTTGCCTCAGTTTCAATGTTAGCTGGAGCACAGTTGAAGACCATTGTGCATTTGAAGGTACTGATTTCTGGTTATTCCTCAGGGTATCACCAATCCCATCAGTGCCATAGGCATCCTAGAGCAGCAACAGATTTGGATGGATGGGTGATATAATGCATGTGCAGACAGCTTCATGCATTGCAGTTCTACCAATATTAATAAACTTACAGGTGACTTCTCCAGTCTGAAGCTAGCTTCGGTTCAGGCATTTTATAATATTCAAAACAGAATTGGGCAAAATGCTGCTGTGTCAGGGTTTAGCCAGTTTTCATGATGTAGATGCTAACTTCCTTTAACTTTTTCTCATTTATCGTAACTGTTGCCATTTAAGGCTGGCTTGCTGAATTCTAGTTTTTTTTTTTTTTTCTGAAAGATAATATTTACTGGAAAGGCAGATTTACAGAAAGAATGAGAGACAGAGAGAAAGATCTTCCATCTGCTGGTTCACTCCACAGATGACCGCAACAGCCAAAGCTGAGTCAATCTGAAGCCAGTAACCAGAAACTTCCTTTGGGTCTCCTTCATGGATGCAAGGTCCCAAGGCTTTGGGTTGTTTTTTACTACTTTCCCAACTAGAAGCAGGGAGCTGGATGGGAAGTGAAGCAACTTGGACAGGAATAGGTCCCAAATGAGATCCTGGTTCTTGCAGATGGAGGATTGTAGATTTAAGTTTAGTAAGATGTCTTGTTTTGTACTCAGTGTGTAACAGAGCATGAAAAGAGTCTGGGTTCAAACTAATCAACATCATAAGCATTATTAAGGACAATCACGGTCAGCCTGAAAAGTGTCTGTGCTCATTTTTATTTTGCTGTATAAATTTTATTTTTGATAATTTTCACAAATCTGAGTTGTACATATGTAATTAAGGTGCAGAGGGCCAAGGGCTAGAGGAAAGTGGGTGAGACCATTGCTTTCACATTCATTCTTTGCTTCCTGTATCTGGAGGGAGGGGAGAGATACGAGAAGCCACACCCAGCCTCCCAACCATCTCAGGGTCTCTGAAGTGCAGCATGCTCCGAGAGTCCTGCTCAAGTGGTTTAGATGGTTCAACAGTTCTGTATTGCTGCTGATCTTGCCACTCCAATCACGATGAAATGTCTGCTGACTCCACTGGCTGACATAGTCCACTGGCTGACATAGCCCATCTCACCCTGGCATTTGCCGGTGGGTACTGTAGCCTGGCCTGGCCTGGCCCGTCCCCAGTTCCAGCTCACGCTGGTGGGTACTACAGCCAACTCAACCAGCCGACCCCCCATTCTGGCCCTAGTGTGAACTGACTGGTATTGTAGCCTGACCTGTCATGACCCACACACCATTCTGGCTCTCAGATTTGCCAGTAGGTGATATGAACTTATCCAGTCTGGCTCGCCCCCGACCTGAGTCAGAGGTAAGCCTGTAGGTACTGTCACCTAGTCTGGTCAGGGCTGCTCCCTTTCTTGCTTCTTGTACTCACCTGCAGAGACTGTCCCAACAGAGGAGTTGCTAAGCTCCTCCATCAAAACTCTCCTGATGCCAGAACCCACACATACCAATGGGTCCATGGACTAGTGCTGCTTAGTCCACCTCCTAACCTAGCAGAAATAGTTAGCCTTTCCTGACTGGCCCTCAGCCTATTCCGGTTCTGTTCTGTTGGGTGCTACAGCCCAGCCAAGCCTATTCCATACCCAGACACAGGCTCACACATGCCTCATCAGGGTCAGAAACCTAGCCCACCCATCCTACACCATCCTGGTTCTTACAAGCTCCAGTTGGTGCTGGAGTCTAGACCAACCATGCATGTCCCAGACCCAGTCCACACTTGTGCTGAGGGAGACTGCAGTCACATCCAGAGCCCCCCACTCTGGTGCTCACCACTGGGACGCACAACCCAGCCAGGGCATCCCCTGAGTTCCCCTACGAGGCCTGATCCTGATCGCAGCCATAGATCATACACGTGCCAGGGATTGCTCTGACCCAGCTTGGCACAGCCCTTCCTCTGTCTTCTTGGCCTTTGCTTTTGGATGCTGCAGCCTGGCCTGGCCCGGCTGGCCCCCAGTCCCAACTCTTACTGGCGGATGCTGCAAACTGGCCCTGCCCAGTCTGCTTTCATCCCTGGCTCATGCAAACCAGTAGGTATGACAGCCTATCTGAGTATGGCCTACACTCCGTCCTGGATTCTGCTGTAGCCAGTGTGCAAGTTTGTTGCTCCTCCCCACCCAATTCGTCACCTTCCAAAACTGGTTTAGACTCTTGCCAACTTATGGGCCTACTCTGCCCTGCCTACCCAACAGCCATGCGTGTACTAAGTGGTTATCAACGGAGTGATGATCCACTCTGGATTTTTCCCTGGTTCCTCGTTCAGACCATTCCCAGATCCCGCTGTTACACCACTGTGTGCTTGGGCCTTACCCTACGTGGCCCGTCCTATATGTCCTGGCTTTTGTATGAGCTGGAGCAGCCCACGTTGCCCCACAGCCTATTATATTGTGCTCATGTAGGTGGTCCATCCTGGACTTGTCCCACTTGTTTCCAGCCTCAGGAGTGGTGAGCATCAGTGAGTCATATGCACCTCAGCTTAGCACCATCCCAACTCTAAGCTAACCAGCGGGATTTATAGTTTCATTGAGTGTGCCTACACATCCTCCATAGAATCTGTCCCCCAGACTTGGTTTTCTTACTTGCTGGTTGTGTCATTGCCCAGTCTAATGTGTCTTATTCCCTGATCTGCCACTCAGTCAAATACTGGGATTTTGCCTTGCCAGACAGATCCTCAGTTTGCTTTCACATGGACTGCCATGTGGTAGTCACCATTGTTCAGTGGTAACAAGTCCTACCCAGGACTCACATGTGGGTGATGTATGTCTGAACCATAAAGTCTTCTGGTCTCTTCCCTCCAAACCATTTTGTCTCAGTCCCCTCACTTACCTACAAATATAGTGTCTTTGTCTTTGGGTGTCCCTTAGGATTCATTCCTCACCTATACGTACAGTGATCTTATCCATAGTTGACCATGAACAGTAATTTTATATCCAGAAAAATAGCAAAATTAAAAAAAAATAGAACGAATTAGTTGACTATGTTGGTACACTGTTATGGTTAACACAGGTTTGACATTAACCCGACTCATGATGCCTACCAGTTATTAGCTGCTTTTTTGTCAGCTGTGTACCACTTGGCTCAGTACATGACACCCTAGGTTTGGTCCATTATTGTTTCATACAGTAATTTTTTATTCTAATCACCAAAACCTAATCATTTTATTTTATTTTATTGTATCTTATTTGGTAAGATGTTAATTTTTTCTTGTTCTTATAACACCTAGATTTCAGAGATTTGATCTATTAAGCATTTTTATTTTAAAAAATATTTCCTTATTTTTTTGAATTGTGAAGTTACAGAGAGGAGAGGTACAGAGTTTGCATCTGCTGGTTAACTCAGATGAGTACAGTTGTGACATGAAGTAGCAGAGGGCATGAGGATTTAGGGACAGACCAGGGTAACACTGGGCCACGCCAAAGGGAGGGAGTAGCCTCTCCAACTGGGTCTACCTCTGTGCATAGCAGCAGTGAGCTAGATTTGGAATATAGCTCTTGGGACAGGAATTTGCCCCATATGGTCCTGAGATTGCAAGGCCAGTACCGGAACTCTCAATTCAGGTGTGTATTTTTCTTATAAAAATTTGAGTCTGAAGTGACCAGTGTAGTAGTCTAGTGGATGAACTCGTTGTCTTGAATGAACTGAGCTCCTGTAAGGGCACCAGTTCGTGTTACAGCAGTCTTGCTTCCCACCCTGCTCCTTCTTTGTGGTCTGGGAAAGTAGTCTAAAACGGCCCAAAACCTTTGGATCTTGCAACCACATGGGAAACCCAGAAGAGGCTCTGGCTCCTGGCTTCAGATCAGCACAGTTCTGGTCATTGTGGCTGCTTGGGGAATGAGTAAGAGGATGTAATATCTTACTTTCTGTTTTTCTTCCTGTCTCTGACACTTAGAAATAGAATAAATCTTTTTTAAAAAATGTGCCTGTGTATTAGCATAGATAGTATAATGTGTTAAAGTATGGGAAGACTTAGAGTAAAGGATTAAGCATTTGGAAGACGTCAATTTAGTAGCTAATACAGTTTCTAGGAAGCAATAATTGATTATCACCAATCACAGGATTATTTTTACACAGTCAATTTTGTTTAGTGGAAATTTATTGTGAATTATAATTCATTTATATGATTTAAAATTTTATGGAAACCAATAAAGATATCTGGAATTGGTTGTTGTAATAGTATCTTTTTTTTTTAAGATTTATTTTATTTGTATTACAAAGTCAGATATACTGAGAGGAGGAGAGATAGAGAGGAAGTGGAGCTGCCGGGATTAGAACCAGCGGCCATATGGGATCAAGGCGAGAACCTTAGCCACTAGGCCACGCTGCCGAGCCCTGTAATAATATCTTGCTTAATACTATGATCAGATAATATTTGGATAACAATAAAATATATTTACAATTATTAACAAAAATTTTACACTGATTCTGAATGAAATCTTTGAGATCTGTTATATAATTTTACTGATACATATCTTGATTTGGGCATACCATAATTTCAGGTTTGCAGGTATAACTGTGGTTGTAATGATTCCATAATTTCATAAATTTCTTGTGATAATTTCTTAAAAGATTAGTTTTATTTATTTGTTTATTTATTTATTTATTTATTTATATGTACAGAGAATCTTCATTCACTACATTATTTCCCTTATGTCCTGGGCTGAGCCACATTGAAGCCAATAGCTCAGACCTTCTTATGTTGGAGCAGAGACCCAAGTGCTTTGGTTATTCTTTATTGCTTTCCCAGGTCATTAATATGGAATGGAATTGGATTGGAAATGGAGTCTATGGAATTCTCTTTTATTTCTTTTTTTTTTTTAAGATTTATATATATATTTTTAAAGATTTATTTATTTTTATTGGAAAGGCGGGATATACAGAGAGGAGGAGAGACAGAGAGGAAGATCTTCTGTCCGATGATTCACCCCCCAAGTGAGCGCAACAGCCAGTGCTGCGCCAATCTGAAGCCACGAGCCAGGAACCTCTTCCGGGTCTCCCATGCAGCCACAGGGTCCCAATGCATTGGGCCGTCCTCGACTGCTTTCCCAGGCCACAAGCAGGGAGCTGGATGGGAAGTGGAGCTGCCGGGATTAGAACTGGCGCCCATATGGGATCCCGGGGCTTTCAAGGCGAGGACTTCAGCCGCTAGGCCACGCCGCCGGGCCCAGATTTATTTATTTTTATTGGAAAGTGAGATATACAGAGAGGAGAGGAGACAGAGAGCAAGGTCTTCTGTCCATGAATTTACTCCCCAAGTGACCACAACAGCCTGAACGGAGCCGATCTGAAGACAGGACCCAGGAGCTTCTGGGTCTCCCATGCGAGTGCAAGGTCCAAAGGTTTTGGGCCGTCCTCAATTGCTTTCCGAGGCCACAAGTTGGGAGCTGGATGGGGTGGCCAGGATTAGAACCAGAGCATTGCTGTCATGTTGAAACACTAGCTACTGTTTTTTTTTTTTTTTCATCTTTTTGGATTTTATGGTACAATTTCGGAGAGAATGGAATTTCTCTCCCTCCCCTAAATCCCACCCCCTGACTGATTCTCCCCACATTGCTACAGTAGTATAATCCTTCATAAGGAGTCATAATTCCATCAGTCTGCTATTTAAGTTTGCCTTGACTTTGTTGAACCTGATTACTCTTGTGCTCATTTGAATGAATAACAATTTAGATTTGAAACTTTTTGTAAACAAGATTGTTTAGGAATTTCCTGAATTTTTTTATTGGAAAGAAATTATTCCATTTTTTAAGAATGGGAAATACTAGGGCCCGGCACTGTGGCCTAGCAGCTAAAGTCCTCACCCTTAATGTAACGGGATCTCTTTAGGGCACTGGTTCTAATCCCGGCGGCTCCAGTTCCCACCCAGCTCCCTGCTTGTGGCCTGGGAAAGCAGTCAAGGACAGTACAAAGCCTTGGGATCCTGCACCCGCGTGGGAGACCCTGAAGAGGTTCCTGGTTCCTGGCTTCGGATTGGCGCGCACCGGCCTGTTGCGGTCACTTGGGGAGTGAATCATCGGACATCGGACGGAAGATCTTCCTCTGTCTCTCCTCTTCTCTATTTATCTGACTTTGCAATAAAAATAAATAATAAATCTTTTATAAAATATGGGGAATACTGGATATTGACTCTTGGCTCCATTAATACATAGAGAAACTTTCCTCAGAATATCAATCAGTATTGAATCTTATTTGTAGCAAATGATTTATTGATTTGATTTCTTTAATAGATTATATGCATCCTGTCAGTAATGAAGTGTAATTTAGAGTTTTATCTTATCTCAATGTTTACTTATTTTTTTTCTATTTTCTAGGCTATACACTGCTATGAATCTTTAATTTTAAAAGCTGAAGGAAAAATAGAGTCTGATTTCTTTTGTCAGTTAGGCCACTTCAACCTTTTATTGGAAGACTATTCAAAAGGTAATTAAAAAATTTTAGTGCTTCATTGGTGTTTATATTTTATAATTGTAAGGATTTAAAATATTGCTACTATTTTTAAGATTTGTTATAGATTATAAATATACATAAGCAATGAGAAAGAGTAGATAGAAGTACAGAGGTGTTGTGCAGTGAGTGAAGTAAATGTTTAGTAAATTTGATCAGTTATTTATAAGACTATCAGTGACAGTCTGCTTATATTTTTTAGAAACCATGTTTTTTTAAATAAATGTTTTTAAATTTAAATTTTATTTTTAATAATCTTTACATAGTAGAAAAGTATGCATGCACATAGGGTTAAGGCATGCAGCAAGTAGGGTAGAACAGAGACCTCAACTTTTCTTCGGTTTGCATGGAGAGAAGTAGGGGGCCATTCCTTGCTATCTTACATCAAACCTGGGAATGGAAGATAGTCATTTGATGAAGCCTTAAAGAACCTGTTGTGAGATGGTGTTCTGACCTTGTTACTTGAGTGATTTTGGTAGTTCTGAGACGTCAGCCTTGATGTAGCAGGATTAAGTATTGGCTGATCAAATGCATGTTAGTGCATACACAGACCCAGGAACATGTTGCAAAACTTGTCCAGAATTGTTCAACGTGTTCTACTTTCCATCTTCTGTATACACAGTCAATGTCCCTGGTTGGCTAAAGATGAGCTGGCCTTTATGTGCCCCATGTGCATCTGCACATGCTGTCCACTGCACAAGAATCAGCAGCTGAGGAGGCCCAACCTATGTACATATACTCCAAGGTTGGACTACATACATGTCTTGTGAGTTTTCCTGGGGCTAGGGTTTGACTCCAGTGATCAAGTTGGGGAGTGCTCCAAGAATATATGTTCTTTTTTTTCTTCAAATATTTATTTATTTTTATTGGAAAGGCAGATACACAGAGAACAGGAGAGACAGAGAGGAGATCTTCTGTCTGATGGGTCACTACCCAAGTGGCCACAGCGGCTGGAGCTGATCCAATCCGAAGCCAGAAGCCAGGAGTTCTTCCAGCTCACCCGTCTCCCACACGGATGCAGGGTCCCAAGGCTTTGGGCCGTCCTCGACTGCTTTCCCAGGCCACAAGCAGGGAGCTGGATGGGAAGTGGAGCTGCCGGGATTAGAACCGGTGCCCATATGGGATCCCAGTATGTGGAAGGCGAGGACTTTAACCACTACGCTATCCCACTGGGCCCAGAGTACATGTTCTAATCACAACAGAAAGAAAGCAAATTTGATAATTTTTCTATACATACAAATATAGACAGGAAAATTAATTTTTTCCTAATGTTTTATTTACAATTTCATTTATTTCAAGTAAGTAGAGAGAGAGAGAGATAAATCACTTGACCTAAGAGATATGTGTTTTCATAGTACTGGTAAGCAACTGACTGTGGGCTTTACTTATTTAGAAAATAATGACTGCTTCAGTTGCTTTGTTATCACACATATATTTCTGTACTGAAGATTAGCTGTTTTGCAAACAATATTGTTTTCTAGTTCACTGAAGGAAGTAATCATCTTGACAGGTAGTAAATGTGTAAATTATTAAGATTGATTCCTTTTTAAGTGAAAGGTTGTGTTATTGATAGAGAACCCAGAAAGAAAGAGATCCTGTGTCCTCTGACTTAAACTCTCCAAAAGATGGCCATGGCCAGCGCTGGACTGATACGGAATTTGGAGCCAGGAACTCATTCTAGGTGCAGATGGTCCAAGACCAAACTCTGCTGCTTTCCCAGGCACATTAGCAAGGAAATGGATGGGAAATAGAGAAGCTGGAATCTGAACTGGTTGACATGCTGGCTTCTCAGGTGGAGATTAGTCTGCTATGACACAACACTGGCACCAGATGTTAAGATTTTTAGCAAAGGGAGTTAATCGAGCTATTCACTATTTTAAGATTAGAGTAAGAGCTTTGACATGTTACTTTGGTGCCATACCCGTAACATTTATTACTTCCTAATTCTATCAGTTTAAGCCAGTCTTTACTAACAAAATATAAGGTGTAACATTCTCTGCAGTGTTTTTTAGTAGCTTGTGCCTGGTGACCTGGTATTTAAAGCAGGTTTACGTTAGAAAATTTTTTAACCGTCTTGAATCTGTGCTCTTAATTTGTAAATTGGGAAATAGTATTTAGGAATTATGTGAATGCTAAGTGTAATTCTTATTGCTTACTAAAATGAATTTATAGCTTCATTATTTAAACTTTAATATTGCTTACATAGTTGAGAGGAATGCACTTCTATTTGAGCTTCTGATTAGAGTAGGGATGGTTGGGGTATGCAGAGAGGTGAGTGGGACAAATGGTTTAGACTGGTTTTTTTTGTCCTGTGCTCACAGGGGAGGAAAGAGAAGAGGGCTACCCCCTGCTGTCAAACTGCATCAGCACTCAGGGATGACAGTGCACTAATGACATGTTAGATACCCTGATGTAGGGAAGAGTGTTTCAAGTGTGTTGCTTGAGTGGAATTGGTAGTTGCTCCAGGGTTGAGAAAATCTTTCAGAGGTCTACTAGCTAAAGTAAAAGGAACTTATTTCTTTTTTTTAAATATGCATACATATAAATTTTGATTATATTTACATCCCTGACCAGTATGGGAAGGGTCGAGGACTAGGGAAAATTGAGTGAGACCATTGGTTCCAAGTTTTCTCTTCTTCCTGTGTCTGGAAGAAGGGGAGTTAGATGTGGAGGAGGCTGCACCTAGCCTCCTGATTGCATAATCAACTGGGAATGAGGACTGGCCACCTGATGAAATGGACTTTTTTTTAAACATTTGTTTGTTTTTATTGGAAAGTCAGATACACAGAGAAGAAGAAACACAGAGAAGAAGATCTTCTGCCCAAGTGGCTACAATGGCCAGAGCCAAGTCGATCTGAAGCCAGGAGCCAAGAGTCTCTTTGGGTCTCCCATGCAGGTCTCACGTCTTTTTTGTTGTTGTTGTTGCAGGAAAGCTTTTAAAAGTCTTCCTGTTATTTATTTCAAAGAAAGAATAAAAGGTACAGATAGATAAAGACATCAAGAGGTAGCTATCTATTTTTTGGTTCATTCTGTAAATGTCTACAATGGCTGAAGCTGAGCTCGGCCAGATTGAAGGCTGGTGGCAGAGTTTCAGGTATTTAAACCATCTTTTTTGTTTTGTTTTGTTTTTAAATAAATTTTATTTCTTAATAATGATTACATAGTTGATCATGGAGTTTGAAAGGATTAAAGTTTAGGTAAATTGGGTGAATTCATTGCTACTAAATTTGCTATTTCTTACTGTTCCTGGGGAAGGCGAGACACAAAGGGAGAAACCGCTCACAACTTTCGACTTGTCCCATTACCCAGGGATGAGCACCACCACCTCAATATAAACCCAGAGTCTCAATTCCAATGGCTCTGTTGAAGTGGATTGGATAGTTCTGAAATGCTGACAACTATCCCAAACAAATGATGACAACAAAAAATCTTGGTAAATGGAGCCAATGGACATTGGGAAGGTGACATCATCCTCAGCTCAGTGAAATAAATCGTTATTTTCTCTCTCCTAGGCGTGTTAGGAAAAAGGATTGGCAGTGGAGGCAGGAGTTATTCTAGGGTTTCTGTTGCACGTTGTGGATATACTGGGGATGGCTGACCTTGTTGTACCTGGTATTCACTTCTTGGTAAACACATATTCGCTTTTGATAGGTTAAATGTTATGCCAGAAGTGATTAATGATTCATGTTTACATTTCATGAAAGAGGAGGAGAGACAGAAAAATCTTTCATCTACTGGTTCACTCTCCAAGAGGCTACAATGGCCAGGGCTAGGCTAATCTGAAGCCAGGAGCCAGGAACTTCTGTGTCTCCCGTGTGGGTAGAGGCTCACAAGGCTTTGGGCCATGTTAAATGTGTATAGCCACTGGCATTCATAATACATTCCCAGACCCCCTTCTTGGGGAAATCTGTAACAACCTGTCTTGGGAGGTTGGGGTGGCATGTCCCAGCTTGTAAATTCCTGCCTTCCTCACTTACCTTTAAAAAGAAAGTAAGAGGGCCCGGCGGTGTGGCCTAGCGGCTAAAAGTCCTCGCCTTGAATGCCCCGGGATCCCATATGGGCGCCGGTTCTGGTCCCGGCAGCTCCACTTCCCATCCAGCTCCCTGCTTGTGGCCTGGGAAAGCAGTCGAGGACGGCTCAAAGCCTTGGGACCCTGCACCCGTGTGGGAGACCCGGAAGAGGTTCCTGGCTCCCGGCATCGGATAGGCACAGCACCGGCCATTGCGGCTCACCTGGGGGGTGAATCATCGGACGGAAGATCTTCCTCTCTGTCTCTCCCCCTCTTTGTATATCCGGCTTTCCAATAATAATAATAATAAATCTTTAAAAAAAAAAGAAAGTAAGAAAAAAAGAAGGGGGGGAATAAGCGACAGTGCTGGCACACTGGTATCATTATACACAAATTTGACATTAATCAGGCTCATAATGCCTGCCAGGTATTGGTTGCTTTTCTCCTAGCAGTGTAACACTTGCCTAGGCTCAGGGTGACCTAGGCAGTTGCTACAGCTGAGGGAAAATTTTTCTAAATGTTTTTTCTCTTGTTGTTTCCTACGTTTGATATTAATGGAGATGGATAGTTAGAGATGCTTTCAATACACATGGCTATCCTCTGAACTTTGTGGTGTTAGCATCAGTAGATTATTGCAATCTAGGGTTGTCTCCACTTTCTTACTAGAATGCTGATCATTGTTATCCATCAGCTCTCTGGACTTTCGGACTTTCTTCCTTCCTTCCTTCTTCTTCCCTTCCTTCTTCTCCCCTTCCTTCTTTCCTTCTTTTCTTTCCTCCTTCCTTCCTTTCTTTCTTTCAATTCTTTTTTTTCTTCAAATATGTATTTATTTTTATTGGAAAGGCAGATATATACTACAACTGCCGGTGCTGGGCCAATCCGAAGCCGGGAACCAGAAACTTTTCCAGGTCTCCCAAGTGGGTGCAGGGTCCCAAGGCTTTGGGCCGTGCTCGACTGCTTTCCCAGGCCACAAGCAGGGAGCTGGATGGGAAGCGGTGCTGCCGGGATTAGAACCGGCGACCATATGGGATCCTGGCACGTACATGGCGAGGACTTTAGCTGCACCAGGCTCTGGACTACTCTCTTTTTAAAAAAAACATTCATCCGTTTCTATTGGAAAGTCAGACACACAGAGGGTAGGAGAGACAGAGAGGAAGATCCTCCCTCTGCTGATTCATTCCCCAAGTGGCCACAATGGTCAGTGCTGAGCTGATCTAAAGCTAGGAGTCAGGAGCTTCTTCCAGGTCTCCCATGCGGATGCAGGGTTCCAACACTTCTGGACTGTACTGTGCTGCTTTTGCAGGCCACAAGGATGGAGGTAGATGGGAAGAGGGGCCGCCAGGATTAAAACTAGTGCTCAAACAGGATCCCAGAGGGTGCAAGGCAAGGACTTCAGCCACTGGACTACTGTGTTTGGGCCAAGCTCTCCAAACTTTTAAACAACTGTGTAATAGTGCAATAAATGGTATAATCTGCACCGATGGCTTTGCTGGTTCTGGATGTGTACCTATGTAATGAAAAAAGAGCTGTTTCTATTTTTTGGTGTTTTGTATCATGCACAACATTGTCCCATTACATACTGATAAAGTGTATTCTTGATGTTGAAGGAAGGACTCAAAAACATGTATGTAACAACAGAATTTGCCTCAGTTTCAATGTTAGCTGGAGCACAGTTGAAGACCATTGTGCATTTGAAGGTACTGATTTCTGGTTATTCCTCAGGGTATCACCAATCCCATCAGTGCCATAGGCATCCTAGAGCAGCAACAGATTTGGATGGATGGGTGATATAATGCATGTGCAGACAGCTTCATGCATTGCAGTTCTACCAATATTAATAAACTTACAGGTGACTTCTCCAGTCTGAAGCTAGCTTCGGTTCAGGCATTTTATAATATTCAAAACAGAATTGGGCAAAATGCTGCTGTGTCAGGGTTTAGCCAGTTTTCATGATGTAGATGCTAACTTCCTTTAACTTTTTCTCATTTATCGTAACTGTTGCCATTTAAGGCTGGCTTGCTGAATTCTAGTTTTTTTTTTTTTTTCTGAAAGATAATATTTACTGGAAAGGCAGATTTACAGAAAGAATGAGAGACAGAGAGAAAGATCTTCCATCTGCTGGTTCACTCCACAGATGACCGCAACAGCCAAAGCTGAGTCAATCTGAAGCCAGTAACCAGAAACTTCCTTTGGGTCTCCTTCATGGATGCAAGGTCCCAAGGCTTTGGGTTGTTTTTTACTACTTTCCCAACTAGAAGCAGGGAGCTGGATGGGAAGTGAAGCAACTTGGACAGGAATAGGTCCCAAATGAGATCCTGGTTCTTGCAGATGGAGGATTGTAGATTTAAGTTTAGTAAGATGTCTTGTTTTGTACTCAGTGTGTAACAGAGCATGAAAAGAGTCTGGGTTCAAACTAATCAACATCATAAGCATTATTAAGGACAATCACGGTCAGCCTGAAAAGTGTCTGTGCTCATTTTTATTTTGCTGTATAAATTTTATTTTTGATAATTTTCACAAATCTGAGTTGTACATATGTAATTAAGGTGCAGAGGGCCAAGGGCTAGAGGAAAGTGGGTGAGACCATTGCTTTCACATTCATTCTTTGCTTCCTGTATCTGGAGGGAGGGGAGAGATACGAGAAGCCACACCCAGCCTCCCAACCATCTCAGGGTCTCTGAAGTGCAGCATGCTCCGAGAGTCCTGCTCAAGTGGTTTAGATGGTTCAACAGTTCTGTATTGCTGCTGATCTTGCCACTCCAATCACGATGAAATGTCTGCTGACTCCACTGGCTGACATAGTCCACTGGCTGACATAGCCCATCTCACCCTGGCATTTGCCGGTGGGTACTGTAGCCTGGCCTGGCCTGGCCCGTCCCCAGTTCCAGCTCACGCTGGTGGGTACTACAGCCAACTCAACCAGCCGACCCCCCATTCTGGCCCTAGTGTGAACTGACTGGTATTGTAGCCTGACCTGTCATGACCCACACACCATTCTGGCTCTCAGATTTGCCAGTAGGTGATATGAACTTATCCAGTCTGGCTCGCCCCCGACCTGAGTCAGAGGTAAGCCTGTAGGTACTGTCACCTAGTCTGGTCAGGGCTGCTCCCTTTCTTGCTTCTTGTACTCACCTGCAGAGACTGTCCCAACAGAGGAGTTGCTAAGCTCCTCCATCAAAACTCTCCTGATGCCAGAACCCACACATACCAATGGGTCCATGGACTAGTGCTGCTTAGTCCACCTCCTAACCTAGCAGAAATAGTTAGCCTTTCCTGACTGGCCCTCAGCCTATTCCGGTTCTGTTCTGTTGGGTGCTACAGCCCAGCCAAGCCTATTCCATACCCAGACACAGGCTCACACATGCCTCATCAGGGTCAGAAACCTAGCCCACCCATCCTACACCATCCTGGTTCTTACAAGCTCCAGTTGGTGCTGGAGTCTAGACCAACCATGCATGTCCCAGACCCAGTCCACACTTGTGCTGAGGGAGACTGCAGTCACATCCAGAGCCCCCCACTCTGGTGCTCACCACTGGGACGCACAACCCAGCCAGGGCATCCCCTGAGTTCCCCTACGAGGCCTGATCCTGATCGCAGCCATAGATCATACACGTGCCAGGGATTGCTCTGACCCAGCTTGGCACAGCCCTTCCTCTGTCTTCTTGGCCTTTGCTTTTGGATGCTGCAGCCTGGCCTGGCCCGGCTGGCCCCCAGTCCCAACTCTTACTGGCGGATGCTGCAAACTGGCCCTGCCCAGTCTGCTTTCATCCCTGGCTCATGCAAACCAGTAGGTATGACAGCCTATCTGAGTATGGCCTACACTCCGTCCTGGATTCTGCTGTAGCCAGTGTGCAAGTTTGTTGCTCCTCCCCACCCAATTCGTCACCTTCCAAAACTGGTTTAGACTCTTGCCAACTTATGGGCCTACTCTGCCCTGCCTACCCAACAGCCATGCGTGTACTAAGTGGTTATCAACGGAGTGATGATCCACTCTGGATTTTTCCCTGGTTCCTCGTTCAGACCATTCCCAGATCCCGCTGTTACACCACTGTGTGCTTGGGCCTTACCCTACGTGGCCCGTCCTACATGTCCTGGCTTTTGTATGAGCTGGAGCAGCCCACGTTGCCCCACAGCCTATTATATTGTGCTCATGTAGGTGGTCCATCCTGGACTTGTCCCACTTGTTTCCAGCCTCAGGAGTGGTGAGCATCAGTGAGTCATATGCACCTCAGCTTAGCACCATCCCAACTCTAAGCTAACCAGCGGGATTTATAGTTTCATTGAGTGTGCCTACACATCCTCCATAGAATCTGTCCCCCAGACTTGGTTTTCTTACTTGCTGGTTGTGTCATTGCCCAGTCTAATGTGTCTTATTCCCTGATCTGCCACTCAGTCAAATACTGGGATTTTGCCTTGCCAGACAGATCCTCAGTTTGCTTTCACATGGACTGCCATGTGGTAGTCACCATTGTTCAGTGGTAACAAGTCCTACCCAGGACTCACATGTGGGTGATGTATGTCTGAACCATAAAGTCTTCTGGTCTCTTCCCTCCAAACCATTTTGTCTCAGTCCCCTCACTTACCTACAAATATAGTGTCTTTGTCTTTGGGTGTCCCTTAGGATTCATTCCTCACCTATACGTACAGTGATCTTATCCATAGTTGACCATGAACAGTAATTTTATATCCACAAGACCCCAGAATTCTCCAGTGTTGGCCAGTGGGTGAAGACTGTTTCATGTCAGTGGTTGAGAACCTGTGATACCCTGCAAGGAGACTGGCCGGCACAAGTTTACAACCACATGGCTGTGACTGGGATATTAGACACCTGGGCTGCTTCTCAGTTTACCTGGACTCAACCAAGAAACATCGACATTTTTTAAGTTTAGATTGAACTTATTAAAGTTTTTATTTGCAATTTCATCTGTTAGAAATGCATAGGGGGATTATGAATCATATAGATTACTGCTCTACTAGATAAATTTTTTTTAAGATTATTTTATTTTCATTACACAATCAGAGAGGAGGAGAGACAAAGAGAAAGATCTTCCATCTGTTGATTCACTCCCCAAGTGACCGCAACAGCTGGTGCTGTGCCAATCCAAAGTCAGGAGCCAGGAGCCTCTTCCAGGTCTCCCACACGGGTGTGGGGTGCCAAGGCTTTGGGCCGTCCTCCACTGCTTTCCCAGGCCACAAGCAGGGAGCTGGATGGGAAGTGGAGCTGCCGGGATTAGAACCCGCTCCCATATGGGATCCTGGTATGTGCAAGGTGAGGACCTTAATAGCTACGGTATTGTGCTTGGCCCTATAGGCATTATTCCAAAAGGGAATATAGTTTTTAGCTGGTTCATACGTAATTTCATTTTATGAGTATTTTTTCTTAAATGTGTGTTATTTTAGGGTGTCTGGGGCTTAGTCACTAAGTTACTGCTTGGAATACCTCCATCCTTATGTATTGTGTAATTTTGATGCAGTGTAGGAAAAAATTGTCAAAATCTCTATATCTCTCTGTTTGCCTTTGAAATATATAACAGCAATATTGTTATATGGGCAGTTGCTTGCTCTTCATGCAGATCTCTCAATAGTACCTGGATTTGAATGCTGATTCTGATTCCAGCTTTCTGCTTAGTTGCTCCCAAGGAGGCAGCAGATAGTGACTCAAATAATTGTGTCACTCCCTCATGTAGGACAATCAAACTGAGTTCCTGGCTTTTGGGTTTGACCAAACTAAACCTAGGCTATTGCTGTTATTTAGTGATTGAATCTGAATATCTGTTTATTTCTGTACATTTAAAATTAATGAGTAAGCATTTTAAGAAATGGTTGATAACTTTTCATAAGTAGTAAAAGAATCAACTGTGATCTTGCCTAAAAGAATGTAAGATTACATAGTAGAATGAACGAGGGTCAGTAAAAACTCAAGAAGCTCAGAGCAGGAATAATTGGATTTTAGTTTATTAAGCAAATAATTGGGCATTTGCAAATCACTATGAAACAGGCATGTGTATTATAAGGAAAGCTAATTATCCTTAGCCTCCACCTTCCGTATCTTGTAGTTATGACCTCAGACTTCACGTTGCAGTAATATTACAATAATAAAATATGGATAGCATATTGAACAAGATGATTTTGCCATAAACTGGAATGATCAAGATTAGTAACAACCATTTACTATTTTCCATCATAATTGAGAATAGAAGACTGTTTAGACTGATAGACTTTTGTTTTAAATTTTTAATTTACTTACTGATTTTCCTTGTTTTAAAAAATATTTATTTTATTGGAAAGTCATATATACAGAGAGGAGGAGAGACCATCTTCCAATGATTCACTCCCCAAGCAGTTGCAATGGCTGGAACTGAACTGATCTGAAGACAGGGGCCAGGAGCTTCTTCCAGGTCTCCCACGAGGGTGCAGGGTCCCAAGGCTCTGGGCCGTCCTCCACTGCTTTCCCAGGCCACAAGTAGGGAGGTGGATGGGAAGTGGGGCTGCTGGGGGTTAGAACCGGCATCCAGGGACTGGCTTGATAGCATAGCATTTAAAATCCTTGCCTTTAAGGCACTAGGCACCAGGGCTGTTTCCTTTTAGTGCTTCAGGTTCATGTTGATTGACTGATATCCTGTTTTTAGAATCAACCATTTCTTCAGGAAATCTGAAGATAATCCTTATAGTAGAGAATTATATAAAAGTGTCTATGATTTGGGTATGCTGTTTGTACCTGGGTCCCAACCTTTTAGGCTGGCGCCAGATAAAGGGGGAAAGATTTATATGAACAGCACCTATGTATATGTACATAGCCTATAAATACTAGTTGCATGTGCTTGTGTATGTGAATATATTGATATGTATATTATACTGATATTTTTATACATTAATCATCTTTGGTTAAATTGAATGTGAGTTATACTGTTGTCTCTATAATTTATTAACACATATATGTTTTTTTTTAATAGTTTTTCCTTTATTTTTGACAATCTTACATAGTTAATTAGGCACGAATGTTCAAGGGCTACAGGAAAGTGGGTAAGATTATTATTTCCATATTGTTTTTCCTGTATCTGGGGTAAAGAGGGGAGGCAAGAATTTAGCCACTAGGCTATTGCACTGGGCCTGTATTTTACTAATTTAAAATTTATTTTTACTATTTTTTTCACATATATGAGTTCATGTGTTTACTTTCGAAAGACTTTGTTATACAAATGATTTATGTTTTGTGTGATTTTCAAGTGGCTAATAGTAATCAATCATTTTGCCTAATTCTCAGTTTAGTTTCTGATTAATCAGATAATCTAGTATGTGAATTTTAAAGAGTTTGTCTTTTGTTCAGTCATCTTTTTTCGAATTACATTTTTTTCTTTCTCTTTGAAATATTTTTGGCCTTTTTTCAAATTTTTTAAAAAATTTCCTGTCTCAGCACTAAAGTAAAATTAGTGGTTCATGCTATGTAACAACCTTTGTGGCTTCCCAAGTCTTGATATTTGTTTTTTTGTGTTTATAGTTTTGGTTTTATGACCTTCATTTAAAAATTTATTCATGTGTATTGAACAGGAGACAAAGATACAGAGAATATAATATCTTCTGAGGTCCCACATAGTCTACCTTAGTGCATCAGTAGAAGGATAGACTGAAAATGGAGCTGCTGGAATTTCTACTGGCTTGTTTGAATGTTTAGAATATTAACTTTTGGGCCTCAATCTTAGTCTCACCACATACAAACACACACATAGGTTTTTACCCTTGCGACTAAGTTAATAATCCAAATTTTAAAGTGTACATTCCCCAGTGGCTACAATTACCAGATCTGAGTTGATCTGACTGTGCAGATTTTATGTTTAGACAGTTATAAAATTGGAGATCTTTTTATACTAAAGTTCAGAACAAGACCTGGTATATTATACAGAAAGTTATCTGAGATAAACTCTGAAGGACTCATCCTAACTAGCAGATGGGACAAAGAAGCATATAGTTAGATCAAGTGCACTGTACAAGCAGAATTAATTTTAATTTCTGAAGAACTTAAATGTCAGTAGGCTATATTTAGAAGAAGGAAAGAATTTTGGATATTTTTGTGGGATATTCATAGGCTGTGGTGATATTGATATTAGTGATGTAGGGCACAAAACCATACTCATTGGAAAACACACAAGAGACTTGACTGTCAGAGTGAAAGAGAGCAGCAGCCTGCTGATAGATGGTGAAAGTGATAGGAACTCAATTGAGAAAAGAGAGTGAGTCTTTTTAGTTTAGGTAAAGGGTTTTTATTAATCAGGCAAGAGAGGCTGATGGACTGCTCCTTGACAGCCCAAGACCATTTCCACATGGTAGGGTGATTGTGTGAGGGAGATGGCCACCCAGGGTATACAGCACTGGGCTTTTAGACATTTTTTTCTTTAGTTTTGACAATCTTTACATAGTTGATTAGAGCGCAAATGTTCAAGGGCTACAGGAAAGTGGGTAAGACTATCATTGTTTTTTTCCTGTATCTGGGGTAAAGGGGGAGGAAAAGGGAAAAGCCCCACCCAGTCTCCCCCCGATCCCAGGTCCATGATGTGGGGCATGCTCCAAGGGTCTTGCTCAAGTGGTTTTCATAGTTGAACTGGTATGAATCGCTGCCAATCTTGCTACTCGGAGCATGATCTGGTCTTCGAAGAATCCACTGATTGACATAGTCCATCTTGGACTCTCTGTTTACCCAGTATTTCACTGCCAACATAGGCTGGGGTAGTTGATTGATTTGTTCTGTCCTCTGTTGTGGTGCCAGGTGTCCTCTGCAGATTCTGATGGACTGCCATATCCTCCATGTGCAGCTGGATATGCTGTCCACTGCTCCGTCTGAGCTTCTTAGAAGGCTCAGGTGTGGCACTTGCACTCCATGGCAGACCATGGAATCAGCACTTCTATTCATGGTTAGGGTTCTGAGACCAGCAGATCCCCAAAGAAAGTCTGTCTGAGGTGTTCCCAGACCAGATTCTTGTATGTTCTAGCAAGCACAGGGCCCAGCACAGTCCATCGCCACGATCAGCTGGTGGTTACAATTGCTGGGTTAGTTCTGTTTTCAGCCCCGACTTCCACTGGAACCAATGGGTGTTGCAGTCCAGCCTGGTTCTGCCCAGCACACACTCGGCCCTCACATAAACCAGTGGGAGCTGCAGCCTAGTCAGAGCGACCCACAATAACCCCCACCAGGCCTGCCCCCTGCCCTGGTTTGCCAGTATGTGTAGCAGACTAGTCCAGTCTGTCCCACATCCCATTTGGCTCTCGTACATGTCAGTGGGTATTAAAGCTTAGTTCCATCTAACCAGCTCAACCATCCAGCCCTCACGGATGTTGTTGAGTGCCTCTCTATCTAGCCACCCCAGCCCCTGTCCTAGTTTTCGTGCCCTCCTGTGGGAGTGGTAACCCAAGAAGGAGGAGCCCACTGTTTCCCTCCCAGGCCTCTCCCACTCCTGGATTATGCACTCTCCAGGTGGTTCTGTGGTTTGATTTGACAGAATTAGCTCCCAGGGCCAGCTTCTGCCAGTTGATGCTGCAGTAAACCCAAACATCCCTCACCCACTCTAATTTTTGTTTGCACCAGTAGGAACAATCAACCCAGCCTGGCTTTTCCCTGATCTAGTCCACATGCAGCGCACAGGTGTTGCAGCCCTGCTTAGTCTGGTCTGTCCCCATCCCAGCCCATGCTCTCCAGTGGGAGTAGCTGTCCGGCGAGGGACCAGCCCCTTAATCCCCCTGCCGGCTCTGTCCCCTCCTTTCCTGGTTCTCACATGTGCTGGTTGGGCGCTGCAGTCACATGCGGTACAGGCAACCTCACCTTGGCATTCCATAATGTGCACTGGTTTTTGTCGCAACCAAACCCGGCTCGACCCACACTCTGTTCTGGTGCTTGGATTTGCCAGTGGATGACATGAACTGATTCAGCCTGGTCTGCCCCTGACCCGTGCCAAATATGTGCCCGTGGGAAACTTTCCATGGCCTATTCTGGGTGAGTGCATTGTTTTTAATTTTTTTCTTTGTATATCTGAGCAAAGAGGAGGAGAAGGAAAGAACCCGTACCCAGCATCTTAACTGGATCAGTCCGCAGCAGTGGACTGGCTGCCTGATGTCAATCTGGGGTCCTTGATATGAAGTTTCTTTCAAGGGTACTACTTTAGCTGTTTCAATAGTTCTTTTTTTTTTTTTTTTTTTAAGATTTATTTTTATTGAAAAGGCGGATATATAAAGAGGAGGAGAGACAGGAAGATTTTTCATCCGATGATTCACTCCCCAAGTGAGCTGCAGAGGCCGGTGCTGTGCCAATCCAAAGCCAGGAGCCAGGAACCTCTTCCAGGTCTCCCACGAGGGTACAGGGTCCCAAGGCTTTGGGCCGTCCTGGACTGCTTTCCCAGGCCACAAGCAGGGAGCTGGATGGGAAGTGGAGCTGCCGGGATTAGAACCGGCGCCCATATGGGATCCCAGTGTGTTCAAGGCGAGGACCTTAAGACTACAGTATCATGCCGGACCCCCTCTACTATTTTAAAGGGGACTGTACTTACAATTTTTTTTTCCAAGGCAGGATTATTTGTGTATTCTATTGCTATCGATTTGTGTTCATTTATTTTGTATCCTGCTACGCTGTTAAAGTCTTTTATGACTTCCAGTAGTCTCTTGACTGTGTTTCAATTCTCCTACATGGAGAATCATGTCATCTGCAAAGCAGAGCTTTGCAAGATGTTATTCTGGGCTAAAAGTATTTCCCTTTTAGAAACTGGAATATGTTACTTCATTCTCTCCTGGCCTGAGTTGTCCTCTGAGAGGTCACCTGTGAGTTTGATTGGGGTTCTTACGTAGTTCACTTGATTTTTCTCAAATGCACATGTAAGGATTTTTTCCTAGTATTCAACCGAGGACAGCTTGATTATCATGTGTCATCATGAAGCTCGCTTTTCATTAACTCTGGTGGAATTGTGTGATCTTCTTGTATATTGTTTCCAATTCTTTCTCCAGATTAGGGAGTTTTTATGTGTTATTTCATTGAATACAACTTGAATCTCAGTTTCTCTTTCTGCGCTTTAGGGACTCCCATAATTCTTATGTTGGATCTTATAATCATGTATTTTAATTCTTGAAAACTTTTTTTGACCCGCTGCAACTCTGGTTTCTGCTATTTGCTTGTTTCCCTGTGGTGACAGAAAATATCTTCCAATTCTGGGATTCATTCTTCTGCTTCATTCCTTCTGTTTTTGAGACTCTCCACTGTACTTCCAATTTACTCCAATGTATCCTTTACTTCTGAAATGTCAGCTTTCATTTGATTAATTTCCTGTGTGACATATTCCTTAAATTCATTGAACTGCTGTATTATGTGCTTCTCATTGTTCATCAGAAGCTTTAGAATGAATTTTCTGAATTCTGTGTCTCCCATTTTCTCAATGTCTTTCTCAGTTAACTCTGAGGGTGTTAGAGGCTTTTGTTGCTTTACCTTGGAGTCTACAGTAATATTCATTGTATGTGTCTCTTCTTTTAACTTTTGACATTGCAGTCCTCTTTGGCAGATTCGTCTCCTTGCTCAGGTTTCTAAGATGTATTAGCTACAGGTCTATAAGTTGATTTTTAAGTTCCAACTCTCCTGGATTAGGAAGATGTTAACTGTCCTAAATAACTGGTTTGTTGATGGGACTAATCCTGTCCAGACCCACAAGATGGTGACCTGCTTGGCACTGCTGGAGAGCCAGGCCTATTGGCCTTCAGATCTAGGGTTCACACAGATCCTGCAGAATGTGAACCTGATAGTGTCCTACCTGTGGGATCAGCAGTACATGACCAACTAGAAACACACCCACCTCAACATTCAACCCCTGTACTGTGAGCTCTGTCTTGCCATCCATCTGCCCCATGGGGTACGCCCATCCCTCTCTATTCATTGCTGGACCCAACAATTCGGCAGAATTGGCCAGTCCCAGCCTGTCTTCACCTGCCAAGAACCCTGTGTGTGTAAAATCTCCCACCTAGCTGCTGTAAGAACCGATCCATGACCACCACCGCTGGCTCCCTGGTTGCTGTATGAATCTGGATTGCTGCTCACTGGTGTTTGGTGTGTTTTCTGTTCCCTATAACACTGCTGTGCTGTCACCACATCTTCTCTGTATCCATGGGTTCTCCCTGTAACCTCCGGTTCATTGCAAGACCCCTATCTTTTTCTGTCAATTGCTCACTGTATTTCACCCTGTTAAATGATTCTCTGTCATCCAAAATGTGTCTGCATCGTATGCCACCAACTTTATTCTCTGTTTTAGCTTTCTGACAGCTGATAAGAAATAGAATTAGATTTTATTTTTTTAATTTCTTAACTTTTTAAATTTAATTATTTTATTTTGACAATCTTTATATAGTTGACTAGAGCACAAGGGCTACAGGAAAGTGGGTAAGACCATTGTTGCCACGTTATTATTGTTTTTTTCTTTTTTTCTGTAACTGGGTAAGGAAAGAAAGAGAATTCCCACCCAGCATTCCACACATCCCAGGTCCCTGACACGTGGCATGCTCTGGGGGCATTTCTCCAGTGGTTTGAGAGTTCAACAGCTCTGCATTGCTGCCAATCTTGCCATTCCAAGCACAATGAAATGTCTTCAGAATCCATTGGCTGACATAGTCCACCTTAGAGTCACAGTTTGCTCAAAATTTCACTGGCAACACATGGTTAGTTGTTTCATTTGCTCGGTTCACCCTACTCTGTTGTGGTACCAGGTGTTCTCTGCAGGTTTGGATGGACTGTCCTATATTCCATGTGCAGCTGAATATGCTGTACATTGCTGCATCTTTTTTCTTATTAATTATTTTGCATTATGTGACAGTTTCATAGCCTCTGGGAATCCCCCCACCCCACCCCCTCCCCTCCCCCCTGGTGGATTCCTCCACCTTGATGCAGTATTACAGTTCAAATTCAATCAAGATTCTTTCCTTGCAAACATATACCAAGCATAGAGTCCAGCTACTTATTGTCCAGATGGGTTGAACAGTTTCTTGGGGAGACCATTTCTGGTCCGAAGTTAGAGCTGGTATAATATCATCCCAGTCAATTAAGAGTCCCAATATAACATCAACAGCAATTTGCAACATTATGGAATTGACATGGTTGTGAGTAACCAGTATGTTAAAAAAAAAAAAAAAAAAAGCAAGTCCTAATCACAACCTCTGATTAGCTCATTGACATTTCAATTTTAGTTTATATACAGGACCGGACCGGCTGCTATATACCTTAAAATGGCTATAAGGTACCATTCAGCTTTCTCGTGTCTATTTCATTTTAGTATTTAGCCATTTGTTGTGTTGAAGTATAATTTTGCTGATCTTGGCAGATTTTAGGATAATCTAGACTGGCTTGTAACTCTAACAAGACATTTGTCAACAGTTAAGGTGCAGAACATTTTTTTGGGGGGGGGTGTGCAGGAAAATCCTCAACACCATGGTGAGGAGTGACTAATCTTTGTGTCCCACCCAGCGAAGCATGAGCCAATCCACGCCAGCTCTTTCCTGTCAGATTTCAAGCTCTACTTTCTGTTGTTTGTCTATTTATTTTAGGTTTTTTTAGTTTGTATGATTGCTTGTTTGCTGTGAGGGGTTTTCGAAGCGATCCTGATGGTCACTGCCAGGGAGGGCGGGGGTCCAGAGGTGGAGCCAGGCTCGGACCAGAGAAAGCTCTCCTCCCTGGTCCCGAAGGACATTTATTGTTCTTCTGTTTCTGCGGACCGCTCAGGGCTTCTGGTTGTCTTTCCGATGAAGTTGGTTTCTGCGCGGTAGTGTTTGAACTTCTTCCATCCCCTGCGGAAGCTCCGGTTGGGGTTGGGTGACCTCAGAGTACTCAGCCTCCGAGGGCATCCAATTCCCTGTGGCCTCCTTGGCAGTTGGGGTATAGTCCTTGTTGCTTGTATTAATAGTTTGTGGTGAAGGTCTGGGAGCATTGCTGCATCTTAGCCTCTGGGGAGGCTCAGCTCTGACACTTGCACAACATGATCAGACCATGGAACCTGTACTTCTCTTCATGGTTGCGATTCTGAGATCAGCAGTTCAGTTGGAAGGATCCCCAAAGAAACTTCATCTGAGGTGATCCCAGACCTGATTCTTATGTGTGCTTGCCAGTACAAGATCCTGCACAGTCCGTCGCCCCAATCAACTTATGCATATGCTGGTTGGTTGCAATTGCTGTGTCAGTTCTGTTTCCAGCCCTGTTTTCTATGTGAAACTATGGGTATGTGATCCAGCCCAACCATAACCATCACACACTCAGCCCTCAACACAAACCTGTGGTAGCTTCAACCTAGTCGGAGCAACCTGCAATAACCCCCACCAGGCCTGCTTCCTACCCTGGTTCCTGTGCTTGCCACTATGTACTTCAGACTGACCTGTGCCGCATCCCATTCAGCTATCATACGTGTCAACAAGCATTGAAGCCTAGTTCAACCTAACCAGCACCACTGTCCAGCCCACACACATACTGGTGGGTGACTTTCTGTCAAACCACCACTTCTCCAGTCCTGGTGTTCATGCTCTCCAGTGAGAATGGTAGCCCAAGAGGGAGGTGCCCACTATTTCCCTACTAGGCAACTCCCAGTTGTGGATTATGCACTGTCCAGGTGGTTCTGCAGTTTAACTTGACAGAATTAGCCCTCAGTTCCAGCATCTGCCAGCTGATGCTACCTCAAAGCCCAGCCATCCCTCACCCACTTTGGATTATGCTTGCACCAGTAGGAACAGTCAGCACAGTCTGGCTTCTCCCTGATCTAACTCAAATGGGGTCCACAGATGTAGCTCTGCCCAGTCTGGTTTACCCCCTTCCAAACTCACACACACTCTCCAGTGGGAGTGGTGATCCAGCAGGGGAACCCTAACATTCCTCTTACCTGCTTTCCCCCCTCTCTCCCTGGTTCTCATATGTGCTGCTTGGGTTCTGCAGCTCAGTCTGGCATGGCCACTCTGCCTTGGCATTTGCAGTGCATGCTGTAGCCTGGTCAGCCACAACCCATTCCCAATTCCTGCTTCCACAGGTGAGGGTTACAGTCTATCCCAGCCCAGCAGGCACCCAGTCCAAGCCATAATGTGTGCTGTTTTGTGTTACGACTAAACATGGCTCCACCCACATTCAGTTTTGGTGCTTGGATTTGCATAGTGGGTGATGTGAATTGGGTCAGCCTGGTCTGCCCCTGACCTATGCTAAATGTGTACTTCTGGCCTGTTCTCTCCTTGGCCTGGTCTGGGCTGCTCGCTATTGTGGTTCTTGTGCTCGCCTGCAGGGACTGTGTCCCAGTAGAGGAGTTTCCATAGCTCCTCCATCAGAACCATTCCCTGTGCCAGATCTTGCTCATACCAGTGGGTCCATGGGCCAGCCTTACTCAGTGCATCTCCTGCCCTGCAGGAATAGTGGCCTTCCCTGACTGGCCTTCAACCCATTCTGGTTCTTACTGTTGGATGTTTCAGCCCAACCAAGGCTTGTGTATAACCAGACACAGCTCACACATGGCTCAGTATGGTCAGAGACCTAGTACAGTCCATCATATTTCTACCCTTGTCCTCCAGAGCACCAGATGCTGGAGTCTAGCCCAGCTTGGTGCACCCAGTCACAGTTGACACTTGTACCAATGCAGACTCAGCCATATCCAGACCAGAACACAGTCCCCACTCTGGCCCCCACACTGAAACCTACTGGTTTACAGTGTGTACAGCAGACTTGTTCCCTGGGTTGGGATCCCCAACCCGGCAAGGGTGTCCTCTTAGCTCCTCAGTCCGGCCTGTTCCCAGCCATAGACTGCTTGTGCCAGTAGTTGCTATGACCCTGCATGTCATGGCCCCTCATTGACCATTGCCTCAGATGCTGTGGCCTAGCATCCCTGGCTTATGCTGACCAGCTGGTGCAAGAGCCTAGCTTGGCATGACCTGTGCTCTAGCCTGATTTCTGTTCTTGCTGGTGACTAAGGTTTGCTCAGTCCTGCCCAGTCCACCCTGTTCCATTACTGACCCCACATTAGCCAGCCATTGGAGCTCATTAGAACTCTTCCCAGCTTGTCCAACTACCAGGCCTAGACCATGTGTTTACCAGTGCGAGCTGTGACCTATTAGGGGAGTTTCCCAGGTTCTCCCACTTGACCCACTCCCAGACCCAGTTCTCATACATTCCAGTGGATGTTTGGCCATTGCCTAGCATAGTCTTGGCCTTGTATGAGCTGGTGAATGTTGCAGTCCAGCCCACCCCACCCTGCTTTAGGATGCACATTCAGGTGGTGCTGCCTTGACCTGCCAGAACTGTTGTCAGTTCCTTTACCCACGAGTGATAGCAGGGTCCATGAATCATCACCCCAACTCCCAAGCTAACCAGAGGGACCTTATTTCCACATTGTTGAGCCCATTGATCCACCCTGCCCCCCGAGAATCTACCCTCAAACCTGGTTCTCAAGCATGCTGGTTGGTGTCATACCATTCTTAATGTGAGACCTGTCCTCTGTTCTGATAATGTCAGGTCCTGAGATCTAGCCCTGCGAGAGATGCCCACAGCAATAGCTTTTGTGTGGGTTGGCATGTGCCAGTCAACATTGTTCAGTGGCAACAAGTCCTACCCAGGATTAATATGTAAGCTGGTATGTCTGACCCATACAGATCATATGGACTCTCCCCTCCAGACCACCAGGTCTCAGTTTCCATGCTTGCGAGCAAGTTCAGTGACCTCTTCGCTGGGAGTCACACAGGATTCATCCCTCACTTGGCAGCAATTACATACTCCAAACCCTAGATTTTCTGCCAAGCACCCATCAGGTGGAGCCTGGCACCACTTAGCATGCTGGCCTCCCAAAGCCCAGGATTCATTCACTGTGTGTTGATGATGTCTTTGGCCAGAGTCCCATGCATTGGATTTTTTTTTTTTTTTAGATTTATTTTTATTTTTATTACAAAGTCAGATATACTGAGAGGAGGAGAGACAGAGAGGAAGTGGAGCTGCCAGGATTCGAACCAGCGGCCCTATGGGATCAAGGCGAGGACCTTCGCCACTAGGCCACGCTGCCGAGCCCCCATGCATTGGATTTTACCTAGCCCAGGTTCCCTCTGCAACCACTACACTCTTGAAGGCTCTTTCACTGGGGCCCCACTGTCAAACACCAACTTTTTTATTTTGAAAGGGTTATATATATGTGGCCATTGTCAGCAACTTAATCTGGGTCTACCAATGGGAGGGCAGGAAGCTGTATTTGAAGTGGAGTAATCATGGGGCTCATACATGCTGCTAGTGTCCTAGGTAGTGATTTAACTTGCTATACCACATCCTGGCTCCCTTAAGTGAGCCTTTATTCTCATATGAGGGATCCTGGTTTATGCCAGACAGGGCTT
The DNA here is from genome assembly GCF_030435755.1 of Ochotona princeps. Taxonomy (NCBI): domain Eukaryota; kingdom Metazoa; phylum Chordata; class Mammalia; order Lagomorpha; family Ochotonidae; genus Ochotona; species Ochotona princeps. The sequence goes on along the minus strand of NC_080866.1, from coordinate 168,209 downwards.
TGTTTCTTTCTTCTTCTTTTTTTTAATCCTATTCATTTATTTGAAAATGGAAAGAGTTTTTAGCTTAATTCCACACTTGGATCGCCATTATCTATTTTGGCCACAACTCTTACACTGTGTCTCTTCAGGTTGAATCAGGTTTCTTTTCTTTCTTTTTTTTTTTTTTTTTATTATATTTTTGACAATCTTTACTACATAGTAAATTAGGGTAAAAAGGGTCAAGGGCGATAGGAAAGTGGGTAAGACTATTATATTATTTCCATATTGTTTCCTTCATGTTTAAAGGGGGATATTGAGGGAGAAAGCCCGCCCAGTTTCCCACCCACCCCAGGTCCCGGATGTGGGGCATGCTCTGAGATACTTGCTCAAGTTGTTTTGATAGTTCACCAGTTATGAATCGCTGCCGATCACTCCAAGCACAATGTGGTCTTTGAAGAATCCACTGATTGACATAGTCCATCATAGAGCCTCCATTTGCCCCATATTTCGCTGCCAACATATAGCTGAGGTGGTTGATTGACTTGTTCTGTCTTATGTCTTTTCTTGGTTAGGGTTCTGAGTCCAACAGTTCTATTGGGGAGATCTCCAAAGAAACTTTGAGGTATTCCTAGACCAGATTCTTGTATGTTCTAGCAAGCACAGGGCCCAGCACAGTCCATCCCCCAATCAGCTGGTGGTGGCAATTGCTGGGTTGGTTCTGTTTTCAGCCCCGACTTCCACTGGAACCAATGGGTGTTGCAGTCCAGCCTGGTTCTGCCCAGCACACACTCGGCCCTCACATAAACCAGTGGGAGCCGCAGCCTAGTTGGAGAGACCCACAATAACCCCCACCAGGCCCGCCCCCTACCCTGGTTTGCCAGTCTGTGTAGCAGTAGACCAGTCTGTCCCACATCCCATTTGACTCCTGTACATGTCAATGGGTATTAAAACCTTGTTCCATCTAACCAGCTCAACCATCCAGCCCTCACGGGTGTTGTTGAGTGCCTCTCTGTCTAGCCACCCCAGCCCCTGTCCTAGTTTTTGTGCCCTCTGTGGGAGTGGTAACCCAAGAGGGAGGAACCCACTGTTTCCCTCCCAGGCCTCTCCCACTCCTGGATTATGCACTCTCCAGGTGGTTCTGTGGTTTGATTTGACAGAATTAGCTCCCAGGGCCAGCTTCTGCCAGTTGATGCTGTGGATAAGCCCAAACATCCCTCACCCACTCTAATTTTTGTTTGCACCAGTAGGAACAATCAGCCCAGCCTGGCTTTTCCCTGATCTAGTCCACATGCAGCGCATAGGTGTTGTAGCCCTGCCTGGTCTGTTCTGCCCCCATCCCAGCTCATACTCTCCAGTGGGAGTAGCTGAGACAGGGTTTTCTTCTTTTAAATATTTATTTATCTTAGTTGGAAAGTCTGATTTAGAAAGAGGAAAGGCAGAGAGTGAAGCATTTTCCGTCTGCTGGTTCACCCCCACTAGATGGCTGCAGTAGCTGGTGCTGAGCTCATCTGAAGCCAGGAAATTCTTCCAGATCTCCTATTCAGGCATGTACATGGTATCTAGGCCATCCTCTATTGTTTTCTCAGTCCAAAAGGAGAAAGCTGGATGGGAAGTGTGTGTGCAACTGGTATTTGAAGCAACAGCATTTGCGATGTTGGATTTACAAGCCCACTGTCCACAGTAGCTCAACTTCTAACAGCTAGTAATGAGTCAACAATTTGAACTATTGCACCTGCCTTCCCAAGCCCCACCCCCTTTTTTTTTTTTAAATTCTGAAAGAAACTATGTGGTTTGAAACTGTTTTTTATATGGGTTATTGACTAAAGAAGTACTTTGGAATTAAATTGACAATGTGTATGATGTGAAAGGAAGCATTACAGAAAAGAGTTAACTCTTTTATTTGGCTTAGTTTTCATGTTTCAGTAAAGGGAATTTCATATTTAGCATAACTTATTTAGTAGTGAGAAGATGTATTGAGTTGATTCAAGTATTGGAATTTTTAAATCCCTTTGGCATTGCTGACAGATGTACAATATTGATTAATTATATTGAAATATTTAATATTTTTGTCTATTTTAAGTGGAATATAATGTATTTATATGTTTTCCTTTTCCAGCATTATCTGCATATCAGAAATATTACAATTTACAAAAGGACTATTGGAAGGTTAGTATGAATTTGGATGCAATTTTGTTTCATTTTATAATCTGATTTTATAAATAATAAGCTACTATAAAAAATTATAAGAAATTATAAGAACGAGATATGGAAAAGGTAATTTATGCTCGAGTATTTTGTTTCCAATGTCTTATCTTTTTAAGTGATTCATTTTATTTGTTTGAAACAGAGGTAAAAATAGAAATTTTTTTTTAAAGATTTATTTATTTTTATTGGACAGGCGGGATACGCAGAGAGGAGAGTCAGAGAGGAAGATCTCCCATCTGATGATTCACTCCCCAAGCAGCTGCAGTGGCTGGAGCTGAGCCAATCCGAAGCCAGGAACCAGGAGCCTCTTCTGGGTCTCCCACACGGGTGCAGGGTCCCAAAGCTTTGGGCCGTCCTCGACTGCTTTCCCAGGCCACAGGCAGGGAGCTGGATGGGAAGTGGAGCTGCCGGGCTTAGAACCGGCGCCCATATGGGATCCCGGGGCGTGCAAGGCAAGGACTTAGGCACTACACTATTGTGCCAGGCCCTAAAAATGGAAATTTTTTTTGCTGTTTACTCATTGCTAGCTGTTTGAAGTTGAGCTACTGTGGACTATGGGTATACTTATTTTCTACCCTGGTGGAAAGGGATCACTTCTCTTTTAATGAACTTAATGAACTGGTGGATGGTTCTCAATCACATATGCACTTAGGATAGGGTGTTAGCTTTCATCCAGGTGAAACAATTACATCCTGAGAAGATGTTCATATGAAACAAAGATAGATGTTAACTTTACAGGGTCAATAATTCCACTTCTTAGTACCATTCTGACTACCTACTCAAGCACACATCTGTGTTATTTTTAATAACTAGAATTATTGTATTATTGGAATTGAGAATCTAATATTTCATATGCGGACAAAATTACAGTTGCAATACACAACAACAAAATAAAGGCTCATTCATATTTCATTTCATAAAAATTTGTAGTGAGGGGCCTGGCACGATGGCGTAGTGGTTAGTCTTCGCCTTGCATGTGCCAGATCCCATATGGGCGCCGGTTCTAATCCTGGCAGCTCCACTTCCCATCCAGCTCCCTGCTTGTGGCCTGGGAAAGCAGTCGAGGACGGCCCAAAGCCTTGGGACCCTGCACCCGCGTGGGAGACCTGGAAGAGGTTCCTGGCTTCGGATTGGCTCAGCTCCTGCTGTTGCGGCCGCCTGGGGAGTGAATGATTGGATGAAAAATCTTCCTCCTTGTGTCTCCTCCTCTTTGTATATCTGCCTTTCCAATAAAAATAAATAAATCTTAAAAAAATTGTAGTGAGGTAAAATGAAAAATAATGTGGTAACCATGAGGATGAGAAGTCGAAGGCAGATGAATTCTTGTTGTAATTCTTTCATGATCAGATTCAAATGCTCCTGCACTCATATCGGGTCTAAGAAGACCCTGACTCCCAGATTTGGACAAGCTTATCTCTAGCTGATACAGAATTTTGTGTGCTATTAGTTTTTAATGATGGTGAATCATCATTTTGGGAGGTTGTGTGCCTGTTATTACTGAAACCATTATTTTATTAAGGAAACAGATTTTTTTAGATCAATTTAAGCTACAGAGAGTCATTGAGAGATCATTATCTACAGGTTCAGTTTCCTGATACTCAGTGTAGTGTCAGAGGCTATGACAAAGCTTGCAATCAGTACTTCACCCACTCTTCCTTGTGGATTGCAGGGATCGGCATACTTGAGTAACAATTTCCTGTTTCATCAGTAATCATTGGCCTGGCATTATCCACAAGCTAGTATAGCAAGCATTAATTAAATTAATTAATTAATTAACTCCATTATTTAGGGAAATGGTATGATCAGAGAGTTGGATTTTTTGGATTTATTTTCCACATATTTACATATTGATAACATGTAATAAGATTATGTAAAATAAATGGGGGTATTTTTTGTTTTTAATTATTATTATGTGTAACAACAGGCTTTTATACATAAACTTTATCTTATATGTTGATCTGTGATAAGTCAGGGTCAGATTTAGTTTGTCACCTTCCAGCTAGTACAATACTACATTCTGGTGGATACAGCTGCCTGAAGAGATCTACTCCCAGTCTTTTCTCTCATGTGAATCAACAGATGCTGCATCCTAGTGCAGCCCAGTGTGCCAGAGGCCTGATTCTTATGCATACCAATAGGTGTCAAGGCCTAGCTGGAACAACCATTAGTAACCCCCACCTGCCCTGGTATCTGTACGTGCTGACATATGCTAAATACAGACAGGCATGGCTCGCATTCCTTCTGGCTTTTATGCACACCAACAGGTGCTAGAGCTTTGCTCAGCATGACCATCCCCCAGTTCTGGCCAACATATATGCCTACAGGTGCCGTCACCTTGTCCAGCTTGGTCCACCCCCTGTCCTGTCTCCTGTGCTCACTAGTGGGAGCTTCAGCCTAGCAGGTGAGTTCCCACAATTGCCCTGTAAGGCCTGATCCCAGCTCTGGATTCTGTGTTTGCAGTGGGTACAGAAGACCAGTCATGGCATTTGCCTTTAGGTGCTACAGGTTAACCCTACTTGCCTGTGCTGATTCTGGCTCTCATTTACAACAGATGTGACAGCTTAGCAGCCTGGCTTGCTATCAGACTAAGTCCACATGCTGGGCAACAAGTGATACAGTTCCTTGGGCTACCCTTCCACCAGTCCCAGCTCTCACATTCACCAGTGGAAAGGGAGTCTTTGAATTTTGCCTACGAAACCTGTTCCCAGCTCTGAGTCTTGCATGTGCCAGGAGGTGTTGTAGCCCAGTGTGATGTTGGTTCCCCCTACTAGTCTAAGCATTTGCTGGGAGATATTTCAATTTGCCACAGCCTGGCCAGCCTCCCTGTCCCGGATCTTGCTGGTATGTACAGCAATCTAGCCTAACACAGCCCACCCCCTGACCTGGCTCTTTCATGAACCAGCAGGTGTTATGGCCTGTCCCAGCCAGTCCTATACCCACCACCAGTGAGTACGAGTGCCTAACCCAATCTGACTTGCTCCAGACTCAGATCATATGCATGTTGGTGGGTGCTATAGGCTTGCTCATGCCAGTCCCAGCTCTCAAGCTTATCATGGAAGCATTAGCTCTGCAACGGAGTCCCTTAAGTTGCCTACCAAAGCTTCCTCCCATCCCTGGATCTTGTATGTGTTGGTGGGTGCCTCCATGCATTCTGGCATGGCTAAATTCCATTCTCAGCTCTTGTTTCCTGTTGTAGCCTGGTGCAACCCAACATTCCATCATGTCTCTCACATGTCAGTGAGTGATACAGCCTGACCCAGACTTCCCCGACCCTAGATCCAGTTCCAAAAGGAGTCCAGTGCCTGGATCAGCCCATCAGCACTCTTAGCTCTCCCCACAAGCCATCAGATCCTGCAGTCCAACAGAGGGGAGCCCAAAAATTTCCTGCATTATCTGCCTTAAAACCCTGATTTCTGCCATTGTGGTGGGTGCTCTGGCCTAGCCTGATGTGGCTCCACTCCCTGCTCCAGTACTAGCAGGGATACTGCAGTCTAGCCTAGCCAGACATGCTCCCAGCCACATCTTCTGTGTGTGTGAGTGGGCAGTGGGTGATGCGTTAGGCCAGGCCAGGTCTCCCATGTAGAGGGTTCCCTAGTCTGACCCAGAATTGCCCTCTGATTTCCTCCTTCTAAACCATTTTCTCTCTGCTCCCTTGCCTACTTGAGAGTGCAGTGGCCCAGTCCATGGAAGCCCCCAGTAATCAGTTCTTACCTGTTAAACCTGCCCTCAGCAGCCACTATTCCAACAAGCCTTCAGGAGTCGTTCTCTGAGCATGAGCTTGTCTGGGGTCCTACGTGATATGTGCTGGCCTGGTGTTCCCTACTCTCCTCTTGCAGTAATTCTCAAAAGAGAGTGAGAGACAGAGAGAGAACCGAAACAGGCAGCTGTGCTGGCACACTGCTAATCACATATTTGGCATTAACAGGCCTAGAATGTCCACCAGTTATTGGCTACTTCAAGCAGGTAAAGCTTGCTTAGATCCAAGGTAACCTAGGCAGTGGCCTTAAGCTGGGGACTTTGTTACTTTGCTGGTCAAAAATCCTCACAAACAGTGATGACGTGTTTTCTAGCATTGATACCTGCTATTCCTTCACTAGTAATGTTTTTGGTTACAACTTCTGTTACAATAGAAATATTAAGTGCAAGCATCCTTCTATTTTTTTATTTAAGGGGAAAATATTAAGTTATGGGATTTTCGTATGCAGGGACCAATAAGCAGAACTCAATGGGCAGAGATAAGGTACTGTGGTTACCTTGTATGGGCCTGATGATTTTAAAATTAGTTTTTAACAGTTTGAAAAAGAACTCTTTATGTGACTTCTGTATTTTGGGAGGAACATATTTATTGATGTATAATTTCACATAACATAAAATTCAGTGAGTGTTCCAGTAAGTCTGTGTCAGTTTTATAAATTGATACTGAGTTTACCAAGTTGTATAAAAGTAGCTTCTTTTTTTTTTTTATAATCCCATAAAGGAGTAAAAGGTCTTAATTTTTTAAATCTTTTAAATTTTCTTTTAAATATTGTTTACATGACTGAGAAGGATGCACACCCATGTTGGCCTCCAGTTGGGTTGGGGAGGGTCAGGTATGAAGGAAGATGAGCGGGGCACATATTAGTCTTTTTTTTTCCTTTCCTTTCCTCCTGTGTCTCTAGGGAAGAAGGGAGAGGTGTGGTTTGCTGTCAGCATCAGACCTGGGGATGTGCATTAATTTTTGGTTGTTGCCTTAGCAACCCCAATGTAGGGAAGTGTTCCTGAAGGCGTTACTTTTGTGATTTTTATACTCCTGAGATTTTGTCAGCTTTGTTACTTCAGGGTTATCAAAAACGTTTGCAAGGTCTACTGGCTGACCACATCCACCTTAGTTCATTTACATACCCAGAAACATGCTGCAAAGCTTACGCAGAATTGTCCAATACTTCTGCTTTCTGTCCTCTGACAAGGCATTTATATCCTATGCTGGCCTAGATGAACTGTTTGTCATGTCCCCCATGTACAACTGGGCATGAGGTTCACTGCATAGACATCAGCAACTGAGAAGCCCAATGCTGATACTTAGAACTCACATATCCTGTGAATTTCCCTAGGACCAGGGTCTGATTGCAGGCCAGTCAAGAAGTCCCCTAAGAAACCTTATCTAGATAACTTCAGATTGACCCTTGTGTTTGCCAGTCAGTGCAGCTCATTTTGTCACCTGTACAAGCCAGTGGATGCAGCTGCCTGGTAGATACTCTTGCCTCAGCTCTATACAACTGACAGGTGTATAGTCTAATAAGATAGTTCCCTAAGTTCCCTTTCCAAGCTCACTCCCACAACTGGTTCACATGCTCACCAGTGGGAGCTGTGCCTAATAGGGTGGCTCTTTGAGTTCCCCAGCTAGGCCTGTTCTCATTCCCAGATCCTTACTGTGTTCACTGGATGCTACTATCATGACATGGCCATCCCACAGTACTGGCGCTTACCATAGAGAGGTTATTTTACTGTGGCATAGAGAGGTTATTTTACAGTCATTTTGGTTCTCACCAGTGAGTGCTACAGGCTAGCTCAGCTTTGTGCACTTCTAGACCCAGCTTTTATATGACCTGGTGGGTGCTATGCGGTAACCTGGCCTATTGCAACCATTCTGGCTCTTGTGATCACCAGTGGTGCTAGAGCCCATCCTAGTCTGTGTTGTGCCCAGACAACATCCTTAAAGGTGCTGCTGCCTAACATGGCCTGGTGTGCCCACAGCCCGAGCCATTGCATTCACCAATCGGACATGCAGTCCAAAGGGGAGTCTGCAAGTCTCCCTTAACAGGCCTGTTCCCTGCCCAGGTCTTCTGCCTGCTGGCAGGTGGTCTGTGGTATCATGGACCTTCTGAATTCTCACCTCTTGCTGAGTTCAGCTTGCTTAGCCAGGTTGGGTGTGGACCACATCTTGTCCTGGTTTCTTGTGTGAGCTTGCAGGTACTGGGCCTGGACTGGTCTGGCCTGCTGCAATACCTGGCCAGCACATCAACAAGCGCTACAGCCCCTAGACCACGCTGTCATGCATGCCACTAGGTGCTACAGTCTTGCCCAACCTGTTCTCCCACAGCCTCTGCTCTTGCATTCACCAGCAGGGGAGTCCCCAGTGTTTCCCCACCAGTCTCATTGCCAGGTCTGGGTCTTGCATGTGCTGGTGTGAGTTTCGCACCATCCTGACATGAACCACCCACAGTGTCAGTTCTTGATGATGGGTATTGTAGCTAAGTCCAGTGGGCGTGGACCTCACCCTGTCCTGGGTTTGTGTGTGCCAATGGGTGTTGAGGCCTGGTCAATCCTGTCCTATCCCCAGACCTGGCCCACACATCAACAAGTGCTGCAGTCTTACCTGTCCTGGCTCTTGTTCTTCCCAGCAGGAGCTGTGGACTAGCAGGGCAGTTCCCCAAGTTCGCCTACCATGCCTACTCCCAACTCTGGTTCTCATGTGTGCCAGTGGGTACAGCAGCCCTCTTTGGCATGGTCTGCCCTCAGTGCCAGTGTTTGCCCCATGCACCAATGCTTTTCTCAGCCTGGACTCCACTTTGTCTTCTGGCTTCAGCCCCCCATAACCACAAGTGTCAGGTGAGTTTGGTGGTCCAACCTGGTTCATCTTCTCACCGCCCATAATTCTCCTGGGAAAATGGTGGGTGCTACAGTCCCACAGAGGTGAGCTCACAATTGCCCTGCAGAATCTGCCAAAGATTCAGACCTCTCAAATTCTGGTAGGTGCTGTGGCCCAGCCTGATGTTGCCCTCTCCCTTGTCTGACTCTCATGGTCAGGTTCTGCAGCCTAGCCCAGCCAGCCGTGCCGCCCAGTCTCTAGGTTTGGCAAGTACCAGTGTGTGGTTGATAGGAACAGTCTGATTATAAGTGTTTACTTACTCCCATCTCCATCTACACTGCTCCATCAATACATACCTGAATGGGTATAGACAAAAATGAATCCATGGGAAATATGAGTAGTAATATTATCAATAATCTTATTTGTATTCTTAATATTACTACACTTTTATCTGAGATTGATGATCTAGAAATAGCTACAACAATAGACCTTTTATGTAAACTATGCTGTGACTTAATAAGGGATATAGTATGTATGTTGGAACTATTGAACAGAAGTGACTCCATCTTCCTAGACTACTGGTGAAATGGAGTCACCTCTCATATCACTCCTGTCAAGAAGCTCTTATGCAAGTAAACAGGTTAAAAAAACAAGTTCTGGTAAAAATTATAAAAGAAGAAAAATATGTTTTGACAAAAATGTAAAAAAACATGTTTTGCAGAATTAAGAAAAAGCCAAGAGTGTTATTGATAGATAAGTTATAACCAATTAAAAATAAGTAAACATGTTTGTGAAGTGAAAGTAACCAATGGAAATACGTTGTAAACAAGTAATAACCAACCAAAAACATTGTAAGCAACTAATGGCTTGACCCCCTGAATTGTATATAAATGCTTTGGTCCCAGTCACCTGAAGCCTGTAGGCTCCCACTAGATCGGAGCCAAACCCCCTTTGGCTTCCACCCAAAGCCAACAAGCTCCCACCAGACCAGAGCCAACCTGTTGGGCTTCACAGAAGCTAGCAGGCTCTCACCAGACCGGAGCCAACGCCCAGCGGGCTTCCATGACAGATAAGCTAAGAAGCGCTCTTGGTGGCTTCCCTCATCCTGTTGGTGTGTGCAGGCCTGAATAAAGCTCTGATCGCAAGCATACATTCTCTTGACTGGTCGCGTTGTTTGAGTGACTGGGCTCGGTGTTCGCGACAGTGGTGTTGATGTTATTTTAGCCCAGCACAGTTATCCCATGTGGACTAGCACATTAGCCTGACCCAGACATACTGTTGGCTTCCCCCTCTAAACCACCTCATCTCAGCTCTCTCACCTTCCTGCAAATGTAGTAGCCCACTCCATCGAAGATTCCAGAAGTCATTCCTCCCCTATCAAATATTCCCTTATCTGCTCCTCCCAGTATGTTCCCCGATCCCTCCACAAGCATCTGCAGCAACCCAACCCATGGCCTGTGTGGCATGTCTCAATCTAGTGTTCCTAGCTTCTCCACTTACCTTAAAAAAAAAAAAAAAGACAGCAAGTATACTTATATATTTGGCATTTACCAGACCCAGAATGCCCAGCAGCTGTTGGCTACTTTTATTTCAATGGTGTGACACTTGCTTACATTTAAGGCATCCTAGGCAGTTGCCTACATCTAGGAATTCAATGATTTTTATAATGCTTTAATGTTTTGTCATTGGGTTTAAGATTCAACATGCACATTTTGGAGTAACAACGAAGCATGTTCACAATAAAACATGTATGTGCAATTATTCTTACTTGTATTTTTATTAATTTCTTTTCAGCCTTTTGATTCAGTCTGATGATTATTTGCCTTGCTTTATAGAAATTTTTTTACATTTTTTTTCTTTTGGAGTAATCAATAAGAAACTGTAAGGACTGGCATTGTTTGTTATACTGGATTAGTTGCTTCCTGTGGCCCGATGTTTCACATTAGTGCTTGTGATTTTTCTTTTTTAGCTCCTGCTACTGTGCCTAGCAAAACACAGGAGCTTTTTACATGGGAGACATGTGGAATTCTTAACTGCAGTCTGAGCTAACCCTGGACATTGTGGTTATATGGATAGTGAACTAGTGGATGAAAAATTCTTTTTCTCTGTAGTGCTTCCTTTAAAATAAATGAGTAAATCCTAAAATACAGAAGCTTCTTACGTCCTGTCTTGTAAGTTTTTTTTCTACTGCATCTGCTTTTCATTTATTTGGTGGTTGGTAATTAGAGAATTTCTTAAAAGATTTATTTTGTTGATTTGAAGGTAGTCGAAAAGGACAGAATCTTACATTTGCTCGTTCACTTCTCCAGTCATTTCAGTGGTCTATGACCCTGACCTTTGTTCTTGCTGTTAATAATTAGTCCTTTTCAATTTGGGAACAGAAACAAGAGTGTATGAAGATGGGTCTGCAAGTTTGACCTTTATCTTCAACATCATAACATACATTTCACCACCATCCCACTTCTGTTTCACCAAAATTTGATGCTTGTTTTTCAATTTTAGTATAATGCATGTGGCTGTTAAGAAGTTCTTTTTAAAGTGAAATCTTTATTCCTGTTGTTTTTAAAATAATTTTTTAAAGATTTATTTTATTTTCACTGAAAAGACAGATATACAGAGAGGAGGAGAGACAGAGAGGAAGATCTTCCCTCCGATGTTTCACTCCCCAAGTGAGTCGCAATGGCCGGTGCGCGCCGATCCGATGCCGGGAACCTGGAACCTCTTCCGGGTCTCCCACGTGGGTGCAGGGTCCCAAAGCTTTGGGCCGTCCTCGACTGCTTTCCCAGGCCACAAGCAGGGAGCTGGATGGGAAGTGGAGCTGCCGGGATTAGAACCGGCGCCCATATGGGAGGTGGAGGATTAGCCAGTAGAACTAATGTACCAACCGCAGATTTTTTTTATTATTTTATTTTCTTCCATTTTTTAAAATTATTGTGAAAATATTTACATAGTTAATTAGGGTAAAAGGTTCAAGGGCTACAGGAAAATGGGTAAAACTATTAATTCCACATTGTTTGTTTCATGTATCTGAGGTAAAGGGGGATATTGAGGGAGAAGCCCCACCCGGTTTCCCGCCCACCCCAGGTCCCGGATGTGGGGCATGCTATGAGGTTCTTGCTCAAGTGGTCTGATATCTCACCACTCCAAGCACAATGTGGTCTTTGAAGAATCCACTGATTGACATAGTCCATCATAGAGCCTCCATTTGCCCCATATTTCGCTGCCAACATATAGCTGAGATGGTTGATTGACTTGTTCTGTCTTATGTCTTTTCTTGGTTAGGGTTCTGAGTCTAGCAGTTCGATTGGGGAGATCTCCAAAGAAACTTTGAGGTATTCCTAGACCAGATTCTTATATGTTCTAGCAAGCACAGGGCCCGGCACAGTCCATCGCCCCAATCAGCTGGTGGTTGCAATTGCTGGGTTGGTTCTGTTTTCAGTCCTGACTTCCACTGGAACCAATGGGTGTTGCAGTCCAGCCTGGTTCTGCCCAGCACACACTCGGCCCTCACATAAACCAGTGGGAACTGCAGCCTAGTTGGAGAGACCCACAATAACCCCCACCAGGCCCGCCCCCTACCCTGGTTTGCCAGTCTGTGTAGCAGTAGACCAGTCTGTCCCACATCCCATTCGGCTCTCGTACATGTCAATGGGTATTAAAACCTTGTTCCATCTAACCAGCTCCACTATCCAGCCTTCACGGATGTTGTTGAGTGTCTCTGTGTCTAGCCACCCCAGCCCCTGTCCCAGTTTTCATGCCCTCCTGTGGGAGTGGTAACCCAAGAGGGAGGATCCCACATTTTCCCTCCAGGCCTCTCCCACTCCCGGATTTTGCACTCTCCAGGTGGTTCTGTGGTTTGACTTGACAGAATTAGCTCCCAGGGCCAGCTTCTGCCAGTTGATGCTGTGGATAAGCCCAAACATCCCTCACCCACTCTAATTTATGCTTGCACCAGTAGGAACAATCAACCCAGCCTGGCTTTTCCCTGATCTAGTCCACATGCAGCGCATAGGTGTTGTAGCCCTGCTTAGTCTGGTCTGTCCCCATCCCAGCCCACGCTCTCCAGTGGGAGTAGCTGTCCGGCGAGGGACAAGCCCCTTAATCCCCCTGCCGGCTCTGTCCCTCCCTTCCTGGTTCTCACGTGTGCTGGTTGGGTGCTGCAGTCACATCCGGTACAGGCAACCTCACCCTGGCAATCCATAATGTGCACTGGTTTTTGTCGCGACCAAACCCAGCTCAACCCACACTCTGTTCTGGTGTTTGGATTTGCTGGTGGATGACGTGAACTGATTCAGCCTGGTCTTCCCCCGACCCATGCCAAATGTATGCCAGTGGGAAACTTTCCATGGCCTGTTCTGGGCTGTTCTGCGCTTAGCTGCAAGAACAGCTTCTGCCAGAGTAGCTCTCCATCTTTCAATGAGCAAAATAAAATGGCTAAGATACTTTACAAATTTTTGGTCTCCTTGTTAGCTATTTTACGTATTTGAGAATTCAAGATATCTATGTGATTGACTTATTGTATGTAATGATATTTAAAGTTTTTACTAAAAATCTTTTTTTCTTTTTTTGCTTTCTTCTTTTTAAAATAAAAACAGAATGCTGCATTTTTGTATGGACTTGGTCTGGTCTATTTCTACTACAATGCTTTTCATTGGTAAGTTGGTTTATGCCAGGTATTTCTACTAAGTTATATTTGTGGTGATTACACACAAACATGGATGTACATTATTTGTAATCTATCATAAGTTCATAGTTTCCCTTATAGGAATAATGGATAGTTTTTAGCATTGAGAGAGTAATTGTGGTGGTAAGCTGCAAGATGAGGCAGTGTGTATAGATACTTCATGATTCTGTGTATAGAGACTCCTGATATGTTCAAAGACATATAGAGGACAATTACACCTAGTTTTGTTACTGTTATGTATAAACTGTCCTGAATGTTTATTACCAAAATAAATTTGTAGTTATCATTATCTAAAGGTGAATTCTTAACTTGCATAGTTTTCCCTTGTGATTATTTCTTCCTCATCTGTTTTTGAGCTAATTTACTCAGTACAGAGTGAGTTTTATTAGTCTACAGATAGACATTTATAATATCTGCAGCTCTCCCATGCCATCAATTAAACATTGCTTTAAATAATCCTTAAGCATGTCACTAATTGTGTGGTGAATTGTGGGTAAAACTGGTAACAGAATGGGACTAATCTGCTTCTGTGTAAAGTTTTTGAAGAGTCAGAATATTCAGAAATTTGAATTTAGTAACCTAATTCTATTGATATAGAAAATAGGATTTTGTGTTTTTATTTATTGTATTTATATACTGATGCAAATAACTAATAATTTAATGCATAATGTTTACACAGAGAAAATAGTGGTTTTTTAGCATATAATTGTGAGTTGAAATCACAAGACCTTTCTGATCATTTACAGTTGGGAAGAGCCTCAGAGTTCTTAAGTTAATCATACAAGGTATATTTATGAATAAGACTTGATTTTCTTCACTGATGATCAAGTTCTGTTAGAAAGATAATACAGATAATGTAGGGGCCCAGTGCCGTGGCCTAGCAGCTAAAGTCCTTGTCTTGAATGCGCTGGGATCCCATATTGGATTTGGGACCCTGCACCTGTGTGGGAAACCCGGAAGAGGTTCCAGGTTACCAGCTTCAGATTGGCTGTTGCGCTCACTTGGGGAGTGAATCATCGGACGGAAGATCTTCCTCTCTGTCTCTCCTCTCTGTATATCTGACTTTGTGATAAAAATAAGTAAATCGTAAAAAAAAAAATATAGTGTAGAACTAAGATTAAAGGTAGGGACCCGATATGGTAGCCTATGGACAAAGTTCACACCTTACATATACCAGGATCCCATATGGGCACCAGTTCTAATCCCGGCAGCTCCACTTCCCATCCAGCTCCCTGCTTGTGGCCTGGGAAAGCAGTCGAGGACGGCCCAAAGCCTTGGGACACTGCACCCGTGTGGGAGACCTGGAAGAGGTTCCTGGTTCCCGGCTTTGGATCAACACATCTGTAGCCATTGTGGTCACTTGGGGAGTGAATCATCAGAGAAAAGATCTTCCTCTCTGTCTCTCCTCCTCTGTGTATATCTGACTTTCCAGTAAAAATAAAATAAATATTAAAAAAGATTAAAGGTAAATTGATAAGTCAGCTAAGATTGAATTAAATTCCACCTCTTAGAAACAGTATCAGTTGAGCTGGCGTCTTTGCTGTGGAATCATGAATGATCTTACTTTCACATGTTATACTAGAATTAGGAAATTCACAAAGAAACAAATATGAGATGACCCCTGTATGTGCCATATTTGCTTATAATGATTTCTAATCATGAAAAGCGAAAATAAAGCCTCTGTTGGTAGACTTTAGTAGAAAATAATGGAATCAGCACAACATCTTCACTTCAACTTCTCAGAAACCTTGTTACTGCTTGTTCTTTGAATTGTTTCAGGAAAATTTAAAGCAGTTATTTAGACTGAAGTCATTTTGAAACCTTAAGTATTGTCAAATAAGTGACAAAATTGAGAAGACATTGTACCAAACTTTCTTCCCTGGGTCTATTCCTTTTTGCTATTTATGTATATTTTGCTTTTTATTAGCAATTATATTAAAACACAGTAGTTACAGTGAAATAAATAAGTCAATCCCAAAAGGACAAATATAATGTTTTCCCTGATATGACGCAAAACTTCATGCGACACATAAAACAGTAGCTATATAGGTAATCCATGTAGTCGTCTAGAGGAGCTCTATAATAGAGATTGTCATATCCAGCTGTGAGGATACAACACAGTATGCTTCCTATACTTCCAAATCAAAGAGGGACCCCCAATGAAACTGTTAAATATCTTGACAATAGGATGCTGGACTCTGTCATTGTCCGTACCTACAATGTCAAGATATACTTAAATAGCAGATGATGAACTTATGAGTGTTCTGTTGTATAATATAGGAGCAATTAGTAGAACGAAGGATATTAGGGAGGAGAATAGTGAAAATGTTAGTGGAACTGTTTCATAAAATAAATTAAAACATGAGAAACAAGAACAAAAAAAGGTAGCCACGTTCTTTCTGTATTATCAAGCAAACTACATGTAATTATTAGAAACATAACAGTGTCCTTTGCTATGTTTTCTCAGGGCAATTAAAGCATTTCAAGATGTGCTTTATGTTGACCCCAGCTTTTGTCGAGCCAAGGAAATTCACTTACGACTTGGACTAATGTTTAAAGTGAACACAGACTATGAATCTAGTTTAAAGGTACGTGGATAACATTTTTCACAGGAGCATGCAAATATGCATGCATGTATGCTATTGTTATTGAAATTTAATTAGTCTCTAATTAGAAGATGTAAACACATGAGGTTGGTTTCATAGTGCAAAAGTGATGATGCTGACTGTTGTAGTACCTTGTATAAATATTAAGATATTTTCTTAAGTAATATTATTTAATTATTAACAAAATTTAAAATATTCAGGGCCATTGTTGGAGCTACTTTGCCCAGCTTGCCTGACCCCCAGGCCTGGCCCATGTGATCAGCAGTGAGAGTTGTAACTCATTAGGGGAGTTTCCCAAGTTCCTCCAGTTGACCCACTCCCAGACCCGTTCTCATACATGCCATTGGGTTTTACCAGTGCCCGGCCCAGTCTGGCCTTCCATTTGGCCTTGTACAAGCTGGTGAATGTTGCAGCCTGGCCCACCAAACACCCTATTCAGGATGCACATTCGGGTGCTGCTGCCTGACCAGTCCAGACTGTTGTGAGTTCCTTTACCTGTGATTAATGGCAGGCTCCTTGGTCACACCTAGCTTAGTCCAAAACCACCTCAACTCTTGAGCTAACCAGTGGGACTAGAATTTGCACAGGGTTTGGCCCACATGTCCCTCACAGGATCTACCCCCGGATATGGTTATTTCATGTGTTGGTTAATGTCATGGATCTTTCTTATCCATCATTCTGTCATGTACTAGGCTATCGTCCTGCTAGACCAGCCTCCAACCTTAGCTTTTGCATAGACTGGTGTTTGGTGGTCATTATTGTTCAGTGGTAACAAGTTCTACACAGGACTTGAAGGAGGCTGGTTTATCAGTCTGACCCATGAAGATCATATGTACCCTTTCCTCCAAACCACTAGGTCTCAGGACCCTCACTTACTTTCAAAGGAAAAGTTACTCTGTTGTTGAGAGTCTTCAGGATTGATTCGCAACCCATAAGCACAGTGGGCTGAACACGAAGGTACCTAGGCAGTAATTCATAGCCCCAAACCCCAGAGCTCCCAGCTGGGCGGCCAGTAGGTATAATCTGGCGCCAAATGGTGAACTGGCTGTCCAGGGAGAGTTCACCACGTGTACACAGTGGCTGGACTCAGTACTGCAAGCATGGAGATGGACCTATCCTGGAACCTGCTGGAAGTTTTAACCCTGAGAACCCAAGGTTGTTCCCTCCCAAACCAATCCCCTCCACCACACGATGTTGGCGGCAGGTGTTATTCATTTTTAATTCTTCTGGGCTGCTCCCTATTGTGGTTTTTTGAACTCACCTTCTGAGACCTTGTCCTGCCAGAGAAGTTTCCCAGGCCCCTCCATCAGAGACTCTCCCAGTGTCAGCTCTCGTCCACACAGCTGGGTCCCTGGCTCGGCCCTACTAAGTCCACCTCCTGACATAGTAGAAGCAATCGCCTTTTCTGAATAGGCTTCAATCCATTCTGCTTAATGATACAGATACAGCCCACACCTAGCTCAGCAAATGCAAAAACCTAACCTAACCCATCCTACACCTATCCTAATTCTGTCAAGCTCCAATGGTTGCTGGGGTGTAGCCCAGTCCGGTGTGCTCAACTCCAGGCCACACTTGTTCTTAGATATGCTGCAGCCATGTACAGACCAGAACACAGCTCCCATTCCAGCCCATATGCCTACAATGGCAACCACAACCTATCCAAGATGTCCCCTAAGCTCCCAACTAGGTCTGTTTCCAGTTGTAGATCTTGCATGTGGCAATGGTTGCTTTGACCAAGCTTGGCATCATCCCTTACCTGTCATGGCGTTTGCCTTTGGATGCTGTAGTATGTCATGACCTGGCCTGACTCAAGTTCCAACACTCACTGATTGGTGCTGCAACCTGGTCCTATTACCATCCCAGGTTCACACAAACTTGTAGGTGTGACAGCCTAGCCCAGCTTGACCTGAGCTCCACCCTGGCTTTTGCTCTTGTGTATGAGCCAAGTTTTGCTTGGCCTGACCTGGTCTACCTGCTCTCCCTCAAAAACCAGCCCACACATCAGCCATCAGTTGGAGTTACCCTGCCCAGGCTGCTCAACTCCTAGGCCTAGAACATGTGCTCACCATCAGGAACTATGATCCCAATCGGGGAGTTTCCCAAGTTCCCCCACTCAGCCCACTTCCTGACCCAGATCTCACATGCTCCAACAGATGCTAGGTCCTTGTCTGGCATAGCCTACCACTGTGTCTCAGCCTTTGTATGAGCTGGAGGTGTTGCAGTCCAGCTCTTACCCACTACCTGTGCTTCAGCCTGGACCTGCCTAGCCTGCTTCCAGCCCCAGCACCTGTAAACGTCAGCGGGTTCCATGATTACTCCTAGTTCAGATATCCACCACCCCAACTCTGAACCTAACCAATGGGACTTGTATTTCCACAGGGTTGGGCTCATTTATCACTCCCAAGAATCTACCCTGGACATGGTTCTCTTGCACGCTGGTTAGTGTCATGACCCAGCCTAACGTGACCCATCCCCTGTTCTGACACTCAATCAGGTACTGGCATCTAGCCCTGGCATACATGCCGCAGGCACTGTTTTTCTGTAAGCTGGCTTGTGGCAGTGATGTTGTGCACTAACAGCCCACATCAGGACTCCCATGAGGGCTGGTGAATCAGTCTGGCCCACACAGATCTTTTGGAATCTCCCCTGCAAACCACCAGGTCTGTCCCCTTGCTCACCTGCAAGTTTAGTGACCCCTTAGCTGGGAGTCACACTGGATTCATTCCTCACCTACATGCACAGTTACATACTCCAAAGACTCTAGAGCTCACCATCTATTGGACAGCTGGGCAAGCCAAGTGCCGCTCAGCACACTGGCCATCCAAAGCACAGAACTCACTCCCCGGGTGGCAGTGGTGGCTGTGGGTAGGGCCTCAATCATTGAGTCCTTCTTGGCTAAGGTACCCACAGTAGTCTCCATGTTGCTGGAGGCTCCCTCCACTCAAGCCCCATGGCCAAACTCCTCCTAGACACCTCTTGCTGCAAGATGGTGGCAGCAGGGCATAGCCAGGGATTTAGTCTAGTTCCCTAGATATTCCCTTGTGGCATACTTAGTATAAGGGGAGAAACATCTCAAGACTGGGCAAGCCCTGGACTTGCTCACCACTTGGCAGGTGAGCCCCTGCCCCAAACATTGAGTCTAACATGGCTCAGGCTCTGTTAGCAGCCACCACACTCCTGGAAGGTCCGTTCTGCCCATTTCTTAACTGGACTGTTTTTGTTGCTGCTGATAAGTTTTTGGAGTTTCTAGTAAATCCTAGGTATTAGCTCTTTTTCTGTTGTGCAGTTTGCAATATTTCTTTTTCAATATGTTGGCTGTCTCTTTCCAGTTATGTTGGTTGCAATACAGAAGCGGTTTAGCATGATGTAATCCATTTTATTTATTTTTGCTTTAATTGCCTATGGCATTTTCTAAGAAATCTTTACCAAAGTTGTTCCTTGTAGAGTGTCCAAGCATTTTCCTCAGGAAATTTGTTGTCAAGGTTATAGGTTTAGATCTTTATGCATTTAGATATGTTTATATAAGGCAGCTGCTAGCAGTTTTTCTTTTTCTTATTTTAATATTTAGTAATTCTCTCTTTTTTAAAAAGATTTATTTATTTTTATTGGAAAGGTGGATATACAGAGAAGAAGAGAGACAGGAACATCTTCTGTCTAATGGTTCTCTCCCCAAGTGATCGCAACGGCTGGAGCTGAGCCAATCCGAAGTCAGGAGCTCTTCCAGGTCTCCCACGCAGGTGCAGGGTTCCAAGGCATTGGGCCGTCCTCGACTGCTTTCCCAGGCCACAAGCAGGGAGCTGGATGGGAAGTGGAGCTGCCGGATTAGAACCGGCGCCCCTATGGGATCCCAGTGCACTAAGGCGAGAACTTTAACCACTGTGTTATTGCGCCAGGCCCAAGAGTTTGTTTTCTGTTTGTTTGTTTTTTTGTGTGTGTTTTTTTTTTATTTTTTTTTTTAAGTTAGATATACAGAGAGCAAAAGAAATAAAGAGGAAGATCTTCTGTGTGCTAAATCACTCCCCAAGTGGCCGTAACAGTTGAAGCTGAGCTGTTCTGGAGACAGGAGCCAGTAGCTTTTTCTGCATCTTCCATGTGGATGCAGGGTCCCAAGGTTTGGGGCTGTCCTCAAATGACTTCCCAGGGCACTTCCCAGGGAGCTGGATTGGAAGTGGAGTAACTTGGATACAAAATGGTTCCCAATATGGGATCCTGGTACAAGCAATGTGAGGACTTAGGCACTAGGTCACCACACTGGATCCTTGTTTCATTTATTGAAGACTGTCCTTTTTCCTTTGGGTGATTTCTGTTCCTTTTCATCAAAATTAATGGAGTATAAATATGTGAGTTCTTTTCTGGGAATTATGTTGTTGCTGTTTCATTGATCTTATTTGCTTTAGTGCCAGCACCAAGTTTTTTTTTTTTTTTTTAACCATATCCCCGAAGTTCATGTTGAAGTCTTGTATGTGATACTTGCGGCTTCCTGAAAATAATGTTGATGGCGTTTTGGTATATTTGGTTGACTTTTGGTAATATGCACTTTCTGATTTTATCAGTCCTAGTGGTTTAAGAAAATGGCACATTTTTATGTGTTTTTCTATTTTTCTATTGTATTTTTTTTATTTTTTTTAATGTTTTATAGTTTCTTCACTTAGATCCCTTACATTCTTGGTTTTATTTCAAGTTTTTTCCTCCTATGCTTGTGAGTGGTTCTGATCTTATAAGTTATCTCTCATAGAATTGATTGTGCATACTTAAATAGATTCATGTTGTATCTAAACTTTCTTGAAAGTTTCAGTTCTCTATGTAGAGCCATTGGTTCTTCTATATAGAGAATGATGCCATCTACAAGCAAGAATAATTTGAAGTCCTTTTTTTAAAATTATATTTCTGATGATCTTTACATAGTTAATTAGGGTAGAAAATGCAAGTTCTTTTTTCCCCATGTTTTAAATTATATTTTTGATCATCTTTACATAACTAATTAGGGCACAAAGGTTCAAGGGCACAGGAAAGTGGCTAAGACTATCATTTCCACACATATTTTATTTTTTGTATCTGGGGTAAAGCGGGAGGTAAAGGGAGAAGTCCCAGCAATCCTCCCATCCATTCCAGGTCCCCGATGTAGGGCATGCTCTGAAGGTCTTGCTCAAGTAGTTTTGATAGTTCAACAGTTATGAATTGCTGCCAATCTCACCAGAAAATGCAATTATATTTTATACACAACTGCCTGCTATACACCTTAAAACGGCTACAGGGTACTATTCAGCTGTCTCGTGTCTATTTTCATTTTAGTATTTAGCAGTTTATAGTGTTGAAACATAATTTTTACAGAACTTGGCAAATTTTAGGATAGACCAAACAAGCTTTTAACTCCAACAAGGCATATATCAACAACTGAGGAGCAGAAGAGTTTTAGGAGGGGTGTGCAGAGAAATCTTCAGTACCTTAGTGAGGAGTAACTAACCTTTGTGTCCTACCTAGTAAGGTATGTGTGAGTAAAAGCTGACCATTTCCTGTCTGGTTCTAAGATTTCCTTATTGGTCTCTCTATCTGATCTATTTTTTTTTGATGGGGCGTCCAGAGTGACTGCAATGGTCATTGCAAGAGAGGGTGGGGACCCAAAGTTGGAACCAGGCAAGGACCAGAGAAAGCTCCTCTCCCGTGTCCCGAAGGAAGTTTACTGTTCTTCTGTTTCTGCAGACCGCTCAGGGCTCCTGGCTATCATTCCTATGACCTTGGATCCCGGGAGGAAAGATTTGGGCTTCTTCCATCCCGTGTGGAAGATTCAAATGGGAGTGGGTGACCTCAGAGTTCTCGGCCTCCGAGGGCACTCCAATTCCCCGTGGTCTCCTTGGCAGTTGGGATGTAGTCCTTGGTGCCCGTGCTGATAGTCCTTGGTGAGGATCCGAGAGTCTCCAGGGTTGGGATACAAGCCTCCTCCTGTCCGCCTGCTCTGCTCTGGGGTCCCCTCCTCCTCTGTGCATATGACCTCCTGTTAAGAGGCTGTCAGGATCACTCTTGGATCTCAATGTATGTCTTCATGGTTTTTGCTAATGTTTAATGCAGATTCAGTCTGCTGTCTGTGAGTTACCTGTTATGTTCTTGATAGGTTATACTTTACATCTTGCTCACACATTCTAAAGAGATGGAAGATTTCTCTGCTCTCCCGACCCATTACAGAATAGCATACACCCTAGCATAATCTTGACTATCAGCACCTTGAAGAGCTA
Source organism: Ochotona princeps (assembly GCF_030435755.1). Taxonomy (NCBI): domain Eukaryota; kingdom Metazoa; phylum Chordata; class Mammalia; order Lagomorpha; family Ochotonidae; genus Ochotona; species Ochotona princeps. Next base: position 145,937 of record NC_080866.1, on the reverse strand, counting down.
AACAGTGGTATGAGCAAATGTGACCTTTCCTGAATTCTTTCCCCATATTTGAGTAATGATCAGAGCACATACTACCAGTACATAGTACACTGTGTTGTTACATGTGGTGTTAAACAAGTGATACAATGTGGTGTTACACAAATAGCACGAATGATGAAGAGAACATAAAAGGAGCATATAGTAATTTTAATCTTTAAATTTGAAAACAAACACATTGAGAGACAGCTTAATAAAGAATTCTTTAAAAATTGCAAAGCTTTTTATAAATAGTGAAAATCAAAAGCAGAATCAAGAAGATTCATACAAGAAATTAAGAAACTTTTCTCACATGAGATAAGAACTAATTTAAAATGCAAAAACTCATTAATGAGGAATGATTCAATACCACAAATTAAAATACAATGAAACTCTTTAACAATGTCCAGGATGCTAGTCCCTCTTTGTAAATTATTACTTTGTTTACTTGAAGGTCCAGATGAATATTTTTCATGTAGTAAATTCATGTGCTTATTTCATAAAATTGATTCTTCCCTCCCATCAGTGTTTTCTTATGGGAGTTCACTAATAATATTTCAGTGTTCAAGAGTAAAACTATCATTTAGTTGTATAATATGTTTTATTTAATAGCAGGCCTAAAAGAAGCTAATATGGAAATATTTCTTACAGCTCTAAATGCTGTGCATTAATATGTTTTTTCTTTATTACAGCATTTTCAGTTAGCTTTGATTGATCGCAATCCTTGTACTTTGTCCAGCTCTGAAAGTAAGTGTTTTTTCTTCACATGTTTTTTAACTCATTAAATTTTTTTTTGTGAATTGCCATGAATGCACTTTTCACATGTGTTGTTTGTATCAGCTTATGCTGAAAGTCATTGTTTCCTGGTAGTGTGCCTCTTTTTAAATGGAAGGTTTAAAAAATATGTGTTTTGCACATTCTGTGCACTTTGACAATTCAAAATCTTTTCTGTGTGTTGTGATCAGCCATTTTCCAAACCTTAAACTAACCGCCCCAAAAACCAGGTAAATCCTTAAGAAAAAATATTATTATTACATGAGTAAGATACAAATATGAATGTATTTTTTTAGAGTCATGTTAGCTGGGAGAATAATATTCAAAGGAGGACAATAAGTTTTGGGAAAAAATGTTTGCATTGGTATTTACTTTTGGGTAGATTAAGTGTAAGATTTTTTATGGCATTTTTGTTGGTTTAAATCTGTAGGGGAAATTTTATTTTTAAGTATTTCTTAGTTTTATAATTATGCCCTGGAAGTGTGTTTAACTGAGGGGACCGGCACGATAGTGTAGTGGTTAAAGTCCTCGCCATATGGTGCCAGTTCAAATTCCTGTGGCTGCGTTTCGCATCCAGCTCCCTGCTTATGGCCTGGGAAATCAGTCGAAGAGGTTCCTGGCTTGGGATTGGCTCAGCTCTAGCTGTTGCGGCTCACTTGGGGCGTGAATCATTGGACGGAAGATCTTCCTCTCTGTCTCTCCTCCTCTATGTATATCTGACTTTGAAATAAAATAAATAAATCCTTTTTAAAAAGTGTGCTTAATTGAAATATGGAGACTTTTCTTAGTAGACACTGATTTTTATGGGTTGATAAGGTCAGAAATACAATACTTGAGACTGCATTTATAATTAATTGAACAGAACCAGGAATATAGGTATGTTTGCACTTTACTTCTTTACTCAATAATGTAGGATGATGTATTGTTAGGTAAAATGGACTGTCCATTTTTTTTTTGCTTAACTTATAAACAGACTTCTTGCAATCAGTGTGTTGAGTTTTTGTCAATTTGCTTAGTGCGATTTAAAAAAACCTAGGAAATCATAGTGAGGAAGATCTCTTAACTTGCAAAGGGCAAACAAATACAAACAATATATAAGTCTTTGCTTTTGTACAATACTAGGAGCCTGGTAAATATATGTAAGGGAGATGCTTTACACATATATGCTCACTGAATTACAAGATTTTCATTACTTGAATGCAGGAATTGGCAATTTTATCAAGCTTTTTAGGTACAATTTTATCTTTGTCAGGGATATGAGTCTTTAAAAAGCCAGATATAGAAATGTATGATCTGTTATTTTGGAAGATATTTAAAAGCAAAAATTAAGAATTTTAGAAAAAGAAAAAATGTAATTTAAATACTGAAGACTTTAGTCATCTTTGTTAGAGATGTTGAGGAATTCAAGCTATAGCAATGGAAATAGGAATAAAGGAGAGCTATGAAAGAAGCTGTAATATGCAGGCTATATTTAATATATTTCATATTTTTAAGCACTTGTGATATAATCTCACTTTTTAATGTTTGATTTTTCTCTTTCAACAGAAAAGTGATATAATCAAGGGACTGAAATAAAACTTATTTCTCCTATTTTTATTTGAACTATATACTTGTTATAATCCATAACAGTTTTTAGAACTACAAAGCAGCATATTGGATAAATGTATATCATTTTATTAAAAGCTCAATTTATCTACTTATTTGATTTTGCCATTTTAAGCACATTTATTTACTTAGTGTTTTTATGTCATTTCCACATTTGTTTTATTTTTTTAAATTGTGCTACATTGAAATTGATGATTTTCTATGGGTCCTTTTGCAGTTCAGTTTCACATTGCCCAGCTGTATGAAACTCAGGTAAGGAATAACAGCTAATAACGTCTTTACATATAACCAAAGTAAAGTAAAAATGTACTAATGTGGCAGTGCTGGTTTTTTGTCAGATTTTTACACTATCACCCTGAATGATTTTTATACATTAAGAATTTTGAGACTCAGTAAATAAATATTTAACAGGTTTTGTACTTGCCGTAAACTTTGTGATTTAGTTTCTTCCTTATGTATAATATTTAAAACTTAGTTTGACTTGCACTTACAAAATCTTTTACTATTTTATGTATAATGGCCTATTTTCTCAAAGTTCTGTGAATGCTTGTAATTACAAAGTGTCATAGAAGTGTATTTCTCTAACATAGATGGACACTTTGAAATGGACTATTTAAAGGTTATTTTTGAAGTAACTTCTATTTAACTTTAAGATTTATTTATTTTGATTTTTAAGTAAGATGTATAGAGAGGAGGAGAGACAGAGAGGAAGATCTTCGGCCAAATGATTCACTCTCCAAGTGATCACAATGGCCAGTGCTGCAATGATCTGAAGCCAGGAACCAGGAACCTCTTCAGGGTCTCCCACGCGGGTGCAGGATCCCAAGGCTTTGGGCCGTCCTCAACTGCTTTCCCAGGCCACAAGCAGGGGCTGGATGGGAAGCGAGCTGCCGGGATTGAACCATGTCCATATGGGATCCTGGTGCATTCAAGGTGGGAACTCTAGGGGCTAGGCCACTGTGCTGGTCCCATGGCTAAAAATTCTTAATGAGCCTTGCCTGGAGCAATGATTTAAAGATTAAATATTCCCCCTACATGGGCACCAGTGGGAGACCCAGAAAAAGCTCTTGGCTCCTGACAGGTTGGCTCAGCTGTGGTTGTTGCAGTCACTTGTGAAGTGAACCAGCAGAAAGAATATCTTTCTATTTCTTCTTCTTTCAGTAAATCTGCCTTCTCAATAAGCATAAAATAAATGTCTGAAAAATGATCAGCCAATTCCAATATTTCTTGTTGCTTAGAGCTTTACACTTTTTGGTTGTTAATCCTTTGAAATGCAGTATATGGGGGTGTTTCCTATAGTATGAAAATTTTTATTTTACTGTAATTTTTTTTTAGGAAAGAAAGATAATGTTATCATTTACTGATTGTTAGCATTACAGAATTTTTCCTGTGTCTTTCAAAAATAGACATAACTCATTTGTGATCAATTCCAAATGGCCTAATGGAGTATGAACTCTAAATTTAGGGAGACTTACAGAGGGAAAGGAGAGACAAAGAGCTCATGTGCTGGTTCACTCCCAAATGGTTACAATGGCTGGAGTTGGGCCAGTCCAAAGCCAGGAGCTTCCTGTGGGTCTCCCACGTGGGTGCAGTGTCCCAAGGCTTTGGGCCATCCTCGACTGCTTTCCCAGGCCACAAGCAGGGAGCTGGATGGGAAGTGGAGCTGCCGGGATTAGAACCGGCGCCCATATGGGATACAGCAGATGCAAGGCAAGGACTTTGCTCTGGTCCTGTTCTTAGCTTTTCCTTTCATGCTTATTGGTGATTTGTTTTTAGTTTCTGCAGGCCTTTGAGTATTTTTCCTTGTTTTTCTATTTTGTGAAAGGAGTACTAACTACTTGAATTAAATACCATATGTTACAATACTTCAGTCTATTTACCATTTTTCCTAGTCTTGTGTGCTCAGTATGTACTAAATTTGAAAGGAATTTCTTTAAGTAACATTAAGTAAAACTTTGTGTTCTATTTTGGTATCATCATTTTTTGTTCATGTTTTTAACTGTTCAGTCTTGGTTCTCATGAGACTTCATGCACTAACAGGGATGTCCAAGGCAAAGTATTGGTTTGGTTCGCACCCCTTCACAATATAGTTCAGCAGCATTTGAATGGAAGCTCCTTTGTAAGAAAATCAAAATCCACTATTCCAAATCACTTTTCTAGAAACTTTTAAACTTTTTTGTAAATACTTCTATTTACTAATTTACGCATAGATAATTCACAGTATCAGTTGCTGGTTTAATGACATGTTATATAGAATGTTAGTTTTAGTAACTTACGTCTAATAACAAATAGCACCTTTATTTTGGATTTTTTAAGAGTCATTTTATAGAAATTCTTTTACATTAGCTAGTTTTGGAAACAAGGCCACTTTGATAGAGAATAGTGATTGCTTTATTTACTTTTAGTTCTGCCTATCATTCAAAATGCTTGAGCAAGTATTGAGGATCAAGAGTGATTCTGTTTTATCATGTTTCTCTATTAATTTTTTTCTCCATATTCATCAGAAAAAGTATCACTCTGCTAAAGAAGCCTATGAACAACTTTTACAGAAAGAAAACCTTCCTGTACGAGTAAAAGCAACTGTGCTACAACAATTAGGTACATAAAAAAATAACTTTTATTATGCATTTCTTTCACTTTTTTTTTTTTCATTTGGGAAAACAGTGTTTTTCCTTTCAGTTGTAAGTCCACATTCATTTAGAAAAATGAGATATTTTGAGATTAATACTTTGATTAATTAACTTAGAGGAATATTTGTTGTATGTTATATGTATTCCTTTTTCTTCATTAAATAACTATTTTCATGTTTTTGAAAGGTACAGTAGTAAACAGGAAGAGAGAGTGGCAAGGGTCCCTTTTAGGTTAAATTAATGGGAAGCTGGATCAGAAACACAGTGGCTAGTACTTTAAAGGCAATGTGATATGGAACCTGGGAATCCCAACTGGGGACTTAACCTACTGCCAAGTTACCACTCTTGCCCCTTCTTTTCATTTATCTGGAATGAATATATTTATACTTTTTTCTTTTCAGTTTATTCACATAGCTAGTGATATAGGATACTTAGCATTTTTTACTAGTATGGTGAGTTGAAATATTTCATCTTAAAATTATAGATAAGCATCTGATTTTCAGTTTTTCTAGCAAGTTAACGATTGTATGATTAAGGAATCTAAAAAAAAATAGGTAACCATACTGTTGTACTTTGGATGATACCATACTTTCTAAAAAAACTGAGTTTTGTTGTCTTTTCATCTATACTATATCATTTGAAAATTTAGTTGGGTTTGGCTGATTTCCCGTTCAATATTTGTTTGCAATGATGAAATATGTACCAATATGAAATATTTGGGGGACTAGTGTTTGGATAGAGCAGGGAAACACACTACCTACAAAGTCTGGATTCTCTTGATTTTAGTCCTTGCAGCTGCTAAGATAATTTTATAAATTTGAATTTAATACAACTGTGAAGCAGTTATTCTGGCTTGATTGCATAGCACACAGAATCCTATAAATGTATTATACTTATTTAGTCATATTTTTCACGTAATACTTCCCATATATATGTAGCTGAAAATTTATGTTGGTTTTATTGTTTATTGTTTTTCATTAAGTAGTTAATTTGGCATGATATTGTAAGCAGGTGTTGGGAGTTTCTAATGTCCAAGAAAAATGTACTTGACAATTTATTTATATAACATTTTATCTAATTTACATAAGTGCATTTATATAAGTCTTATTCTTTGCAAATAAGCACCAGACTAATGGATTATAAGATTCTCATAGTGCATGGGTAAGTTTTTAAGGAAAAGCAAATATTTCATTTAATTACGGGATTGTTCTGAAATCAGAGGGAGCTGTATCATTTATTCTTTGGTAGTCCCCAAGTCGTTGGAATTTTTTTAGTTATCTGAAACAGCTTGACAACCTTGATTTAATATTTTGTGAAACAAGTTTTATTTTTGCCATATTTTGCAATTTTTCTTTTGGGAAATAAGCAATTTAAGGGTACATGAATTACTAGAAAACTCATTTGTTTGTTTCCTTCATGGTATTCTTGAAAGTATGAAAGAAATTGATACATACATTTTGTTTTTTCTTATAGGCTGGATGCATCATAACATGGATCTGGTAGAAGATAAAGCCACCAAGGAAAGTCATGCTATTCAGTATCTTCAGAAGTCATTGGAGGCAGATCCAAATTCTGGCCAATCCTGGTACTTCCTTGGAAGGTGAGATGAGACTCCTTTATATACTTAAGTATGTGTATGATGGTCCTGGCAAAGTAGTCTGCTGGCTAAAGTTGTCATCTTTCACATGCTGGAATCTGGTATGGACTCCAGTTTATTTCCAGCAGCTCCACTTCCCATCCAGCTCCCTGCTTGTGGCCTGGGAAAGCAGTGGAAGATGGCCCAAGGCCTTGGGACCCTGTACCCGCGTGGGAGACCTGGAGGAGGTTCCTGGCTCCTGGCTTTGAAATCAGCTCAGCTCCAGCTGTTGCAATAATTTGAGGAGTGAATCATCAGATAGAGGATCTTCCTCTCTGTCTCTCTTCTCTGTAATTCTGACTCCAGTGAAAATAACTTTTTTTTTTTTAAATCTAAAAAAGAAGGAAAGAAAATAAAAAATAAATAAATAAGGGTATTTGACCCTCAATATTATAAATTGAGCATCAAGTATTTAATAAAATACAGAGTAATCATTTACATAATGCTCACTGATAAGTGCTAGTTTATCAGTATATTATAGAAGATATCTGTCTACTCATGCATTTATAAAATCCATGTGTGTAAAAATGTGTATATTAGATTTTCTTTCTTGATTTATAGTGTATTTGATGTAACAAATTTCATTTATATGAATAGAATTACATATAAATATTTTTCACCTTTTAGGTGTTACTCAAGTATGGGAAAAGTTCAGGATGCCTTTATATCTTACAGACAATCTATTGATAAATCAGAAGCAAGTGCAGATACTTGGTGTTCAATAGGGTAAGGCTGACTGTGTTTATGTAAATGTTTTATTTGATACATAGAATAACTTCAATATACTTATACTTTTTTGTATTATTCATTAATTACATTGTATTAGTTTCATAGGTACTGGGATTTCCCCCACCCCTCCCCACACCCTGAATATACTTATACTTTGAAATATTTTCGTAAATACTGAGTAGTCAGCTTTGACAATTTTTTTTGTTTGTTTCTAGTGTGCTTTATCAACAGCAAAATCAACCTATGGATGCTTTACAGGCATATATTTGTGCTGTACAGTTGGACCATGGGCATGCAGCAGCTTGGATGGACCTAGGCACTCTGTATGAATCCTGCAATCAACCTCAAGACGCCATTAAATGCTACTTAAATGCAGCTAGAAGCAAAAGTTGTATTAATACCACTTCACTTGCAGCAAGAATTGAATTTTTGCAGGTAAAATGTTTGAAGTAGCATATCTTGAATGAATAACTGCCAGGATAAAAACGGCTCCATAGTTTGCATTTTTCTGTTTTTAAGTTTGACTTGTTTCCATATCTTCTCATATTTTGTGAAAATAGTTTACATTTCATTTTATGTAAGAGATTGTGCTTAAAATGTTCTTTACACATTTATTTTGTTGGTGCATACTAATTTGTAAGTGTTGCATGAATGTGCATGAACATTTTTGATTGAGATATCTGTTTTAAGTTGTTATCATATTTAAAAAGTAAAAAGATTTTCATTTTTGCTTGCAAGTTTATGAAAAGATTTCACTAAGTACCCAAACAAAGCTTTGCAGAGGCCCCGAAGCTTTAATTTATTGTATGAAATGTAGATTCCTATAACCTTGAGAAGGATTTAGTGGACTTGCTTTTACTCAAGTAGGTTTGTGTGAAATTTACTTTTTACATAATTTTTCCTAGGCTCAGTTGTGTAACCTTCCACAAGGTAGTCTACAGAATAAAACTAAATTACTTCCTAGTATTGAGGAGGCATGGAGCCTACCAATTCCCGCAGAGCTAACCTCCAGGCAGGGTGCCATGAACACAGCATTGCAGGTGAGAAGTTGGGTTATGTTCTGTAGATGCCCAGCTTTAAAGGTTCTTTCCATAGTTATCAAACTAATTACAGTAAATGTAGGATTACCTTTTAAACATATAAAACTCCTTTGAATTTAATTAAAGTTGCTGTATATTTAACTGCAAAAATATTTTAGAACAAAATAAAACTTCTGATAAGGGGAAAACCTGGGATATTGATTTTTAAATTAAAATTCATATAATTGAAAGAAACATCAAAACTTCTTAAGAGACTTTCGCAGTAGTTTATTAAATTCAAAATTCTACACAAGCTGTGTATTGCTATTGAAAATCATTTGATTTTGATTTTTGATAATTGCAGTCAGTGATGTCCACAAAGCTATGAGAGTGTACAGCTTAACAAATTATGTAATACAAAGGAATTAATTAGGTGAAATAGAAACTTACCTTTGTCTTAATTTTCTGATCATTTTGCTTGTAATTGTCATAATTCAAGCAGTGGACTTAGACCTCCTTCAAGCACCAATTACTTAGCAGTTTTGTCACTAAACATAACTTAATAGCAAAGTAGAATTTCTATCCAGTTCTGTAAAGAGGAATAAATATCTACTCTAACAAAACAAATTTTATATTTTAGAGAAAATATTCTAGCTGAGTAAACTAAATAAGTCTTCTAAAATCATTCCTATCTATATGAAATGCTGTGGACATCAATAGTTTAAGCAGTGTTGCAAGCCCATTAAGCACATCATTTTAAGTATAAAAGGTATAGATAGAATAGGATTTATGCTGTCAGACCATTTTGCTCTTATTTCTGCTTTCACTTCAGCACTGAAATTGAGTGATGCAAGTAGTAGGCAATCTTTCAAAAGGTTTGAGGCATATGTGAAATATTGCCCATTCCCAAACTTTTTTTCACTCAAATTTTGTAGGTGTTCATTGCAGTGTATTTTTTAGGTGTTATAAAAATTATTGGGGAGGTATAAACCCTATCCTGTAAACCTGTGTCATGGGAAATAAAGTAATTAAGAAACAAAAACAAACAAAATATTAATGTAAAAGCTTAAATCCTGCCATCTTCAAGTTTCCCAGTTACTAGTTATTTATCTGTCTCGTCTTATGTTGATGGTATGGTTTAACAACTGTTCCTAATTTTTCAAAACAAAATTTTCTCAGAATGGTTATGATAACTGGCATGGTGACCAGCCTATTTCACATTCAGGACAGCAACAAGTTCACTCTTGGCATTTGACACCACAGAAATTGCAGGTATGAAATATTCTTTTGACAAATTCTTGCTAAGTTTTTGGGTGTTGGGACAGCCTTTTAGCTTGGCACCTGCAACACCAATATTCCTTATGAATACTGTTTGTTGTAGTATTGGCTACCCTGCTTGCAATCTAGCTCTTTGCTGATGTACGTGGGTAAACAGAAGAAAAAGTCACAATTGCTTGGGTCTCTGCATGTACTTTTTTTTTTTTTAAGATTTATTTATTTTATTACAGTCAGATATACAGAGAGGAGGAGAGACAGAGAGGAAGATCTTCCGTCCGATGATTCAATCCCCAAGTGAGCCGCAACGGTCGGTGCGCACCAGTCCGAAGCCGGGACCAGGAACCTCTTCCGGGTCTCCCACACGGGTGCAGGGTCCCAAGGCCTTGGGCCGTCCTCGACTGCTTTCCCAGGCCACAAGCAGGGAGCTGGATGGGAAGTGGAGCTGCTGGGCCCTTGTACTCTTGACTTTAATCTGGTCCAGTGCCAGCCATTTTGTTCATTCGGGGCATAAAAGCAACAAACAATTGTTTTTCCTGTCTTTTCCTATATTCAAATAACTAGCATTTTCCAAGTCTTTTAGGGTATTAAATCTTTAAAATGGAATGGTGGTCAACTCTCTGTGTGTGTATACCTTTTTAGATTGAGATTTACTGAGAATGAGTGAAATATATGTCATCTTGTCATTTAGCTTTTCTCCACAAATTTTGTGGTGCTCAGTCTGATAGTTTACTTTTAAAATGTCTCTTAAATATGTCCCACTTAATAATGTCTGTTTATTATGTTCCTATGTCTATTATTGCTAATTATTTATTTACTATGTATTTCTTATATTTATTTATTATTATGTATAGGTGCTAATGGCACATTTATTATTTAATTTGACCTCTGTTGAGGTATTGAGGCCACTTGACTGTTAGAATCAGTGAAATTGTACACATGTTTGTACTAATACATATTAAATTAATATACCTCTTTTCCTGAAATTTAATTCCTTCATGGTATAGCTAACTCAAAAAATTATTTTTTTGAAATGGGTATTAAAAATTTTCATTTTGAGATTGATCACATAAACTTATTCTACATTTTGAGATTAAACTTGAATATATTCTTTTCGCTAGCACTTGGAACAACTGCGTGCAAATAAAGATCACCTGAATCAAGCACAGAAATTGATGCTGGAACAGTTGGAAAGTCAGTTTGCCTTAATACAGCAGCAAGTATGTGCAATGTTTTCTCCAAAGATTAACTGCTGTTGAATAGAGTCTCATTTGGATACAATATTTCTTGGATACGCTTCAGAGAATTGTTTGTGTTCATTTCTGGCCTTCTGCGCAATTAATGTGATTTTTATGTTTGAACTTTAAATATAAGTTATGAGCAGATTTTTAAAAAAGCATTCTAATTGTATTTGAGAGGCAGAGAGAAAGAACTCGGTTACTGATTTCTTCCCACATACCTACTAAAGCTTACATTTAGGAAAGGCTACATTAAGATTGTAGAATTTGACTGAATTCTCTCCTGAATTGGCCAGAAGTAGAAAACTGTAGTTATCAGTAGTTTTCAAAATGGAGTGGAAACAATTCAAACTGCTTGTTTTTACGGGATACAGGTGTTCCAGGAGAATCAGTTACTACTATGCCAAATGCCTGCTGTTGAGCTACTGTTCATGAAGGATAGCCATGATTAACTTTGAATAAAACACGACATTTTTAAAGTATCTTTGTAGGATGCTCAGTTTTATTTAAGTAAGTTTATTCTGAATTGACTTGGATGAATTGTAATAGTTTTGACTGGGAAGCTTTGATATAAAAGATATCAAAGATATAAAGGATATCTATCTAGTTTATGATACAGATTTGATAAATGGTAATTTTCAGCTTGTTTCTTTTGCATTTAATGAGACATTTGCAAATTATAAATCTTAATAAGGAATATCTTCACGTACTAATCATATCTATGAGTTAGATATGAATATATATTATCTATATTATGTATAGATTATATATTATGTATAGATATTATGTATATATATATACATATATAATATCTATAAGTTAGAACACTATTCTTTGCTTTCTAACCTGATGAAATCTAATGTTACAATAAATTTAGACGTGCATCAGTTACACATTTTTGCAATCACACAGAAAGGCTTTTTTTGTTTGTATTTGAAGATAAGACAGACAAGACTTGCTCAAGTACAAACTGCTGGAATTCCTAATGGACCAATAGCTGATTGATCACTGCCTACAAACTCTGTCTCTAGTCAGCAACCATATGCTGCTGCTCTGACCACAGTACCTACTGTCTCTCAGCATACAGTCCACCCTACTTTTCTTAAAAAGCATGTGTCCAATGCATCTTTTCCTACAGATTATTTCCATTTTCACACATCAGAAACTCTAGGGAGTACTGACACTAGTTTGATAGGCAATAATTCTATAACAGAAAGTGGAAGTAATGGAAATATGCCTTACCTACTGCAAAACATGTTAATCCTACCTCATAAGCACATAAATCTTACAACATGGAGAAAACTATCCAACTCTGCTAAGGTAAAAAATGATCAGCAACTTTGTGGGCCATGATGTAATAGTGACCTTTATTTGACTTAAGCTATTTTCAGCACAAGAAATTATTTTTAGAACTACTTTTGAATAATTACTGGAAATGGGATGGGATTACAATATAATAATAATCCATCCACTTATGTATGTTGACATGGCAATTATAAAGCTAGTGAATATGCAAGTAATTTTACTCTGGGAAATAAAAGGAAAAACAAATTGCTAAGTCTCAAAATTCTATTGCTCATTAAGTAAAGCTTTCTGGTCACGTAAAACTTTATTGCTTACTACAGACATTCTTTGACTTATGATGGTTAAATGTTAAATTTCCTGCTTTGTGATGATATAAAGGTGTTATTACATTCAGGGGATAATGTATGTTAGTTTAGTATTTGCTGTTTCTTCTAGATTAATGATTTGCAGTACCAGCCTCCCATAGTGGGCAGAAATGGCATTATTATAATGACAGGAAACGGCCTACTCCATTGTACTTGATTGACACAGCTTGGGAGAGTTTCAGATTTTGTGGAACTAACTGGTTTTCCTAATTGGTTTTCTGGTTTTCACTTTCAGTATTCTATGCAATAAGTTGTTGAGATATTGAACACTTTATTATAAACTAGGCTTAAGTTAGGTGATGTCTAATTTCATATTTAAGGTGATATAGATTATCTGTTTAATAGCATAGATGCACTGAATGCATTTTAACTTTCAATTTAAACTGTTGAATTTCTCTAAATTATTATGAAATGTTTTTTTCATTAACATCTTTAGTGTGGACTGATTGTCACATTTGCTGATGAAATGCATTTGTCTTTACAGTATCAAAGAAAATAATTTCTCTTTTCTAAAAATACCTTGTAGTTTATTTATCCATGATGAATGTGACAAAACTTCTGACACTATTTTATTTTCTGTTGCTTTTTTTGTAATGTTCAGCAGTTGGAAACTTGAGGTTTATATGTTTTTCGATAGACTTTTGCACTTTAAGATCTTCTCCATGTCATTCAGTGCTATAATATTCCAATGTATACATCTTCCAAAGTGATTTATTTATCTCTTTACCTACTGATGTTCTTCAAGGTTAATTCTGGAAATCAGAAGTTATACAGAAAACAAACAAATGTTCATGTGCATTTGTTTTAATAGGAATATTTTCAATTGATTTAACCCCTATTGTTCTACTGTGCTTTACATAGAAAAGCGTTGAAAGCTTAAATTGAGCAACAAATATATCACTGTCACAAACTTTAGGAAAACTATTAAACTATGTGCATAATTGAAAATTTGAGGGCCTGGCATGGTAGCATAGTGGTTTTAGTCCTCGCCCTGAAAGCCCCGGGATCCCATATGGGCGCCGGTTCTAATCCCGGCAGCTCCACTTCCCGTCCAGCTCCCTGCTTGTGGCCTGGGAAAGCAGTCGAGGACGGCCCAAAGCCTTGGGACCCTGCACCCGCGTGGGAGACCTGGAAGAGGTTCAGGGCTCCTGGCTTTGGATCAGCGTAACACTGGCAATTGTAGCCACTTAAGGAGAGAACCAGCAGGTGGAAAAAATCTTTCTTTCTGTCTCCCTTCTCATCTGTATGTCTGACCATCCAATAAAAATAAATTTAATCTTTAAAAAGAGTTGGCTTTAAAAGTTAGCACTTCAGAGACATTTAGACATTCAGGATGATGTGCAAATACCATTTCATTTTTAAAAAAAGGAAGAAATATTCTTACAGTGGTTAAGTTTATATATGCTTATGATTGATGGTTTTTTAACAAATTACTAGTTTTCTAAACTGGCTATACCATTTTGAGTATCATTCTGTAATGAGTGAGATTGATTTTTTTTCTACATTCTCACCAATACCTGATGTTGTCCATTTTTTGATCTTGAGCAAAGAAGTCTTATTCTATACAGTTTATTTTTATTTTTTTTAAAGATTTATTTAGTTTACCAGAAAAGTAAATTTTACAAACAGGAGACACAAAGAGAAAGATCTTCTGTCTCTTGATTCAGTTGGAGCCTAGCTAATCTGAAGCCAGAATGCAGCATTTTCTTTCTAACCTCCCATACATCCCCCAAGCGGGTGCAGGTTCCCAAGGCTTTGGGCCGTCCTCGACTGCTTTCCCAGGCCACAAGCAGGGAGCTGGATGGGAAGTGGAGCTGCCGGGATTAGAACCGGTGTCCACATGGTGTTGTGGTGCATGCAAGGTGAGAATCTTAACCATTACACTATCATGCTGGGCCCGTACTGTGCAAATTTCAAAACCAGATATGCTAAACATAAACTGCTTTAATGTTCATCTCAGTGATCGGATCACTTAAAGATAGCTAAAGGTGACAGATTTTGTAAATAAAAACACCACACAACTTCCTTCTTGTTGTAAGTATGTATCCTAAGGCCTGTTGTTGTGCATGACTGTTGAAGAGAGAATGTCCACACACTTGGGTACTTGCTGTATCAATTAGTCTGAAGAGTAGGCCAGTTATGTAAAACAGTAGCCAGGTTTTAAAAATTAGCTTCTTCTTCCCAATACAGTATTTAATAGAAGAGATAAGGAGTTCTGCCAGTAGGATCAAAAGATGAGCTGGAGAAAAAGACACATATGCCTCACAGAGGAACAGTGTAATATAGCAAAAACAAAAGCATTATGTATGTTTTTTGCCCCATAAAGATGTTATTTAAGGTATGTTGTTTGATCACAATAATCGGGCAGATTATGCTCGTGTGCATCTGGATATGTTCGTCTCCGTTACATTGGTGTCAGCATTGAGTGAAGGTTCTGATGCGTCTGAAGCCAACAGGATCCACTTAAAGAGTCCTGTACACAACCTAGCACATGTACACTGCAGGTGTACGGCCTAGGGAACCAAATCAATTTCCCACTTTGCATGGAACTTGTGCAGTGTTACTTAGTTGACCACATTAATGTAAGATTTAATATTTTGACATTGAATGACATTAGAGAAACAGAACTCTTGTATCACCTGATTCACTCTAGCAAAGGGGAAAAGCCAGTGTTGCACCAGAGTGAAGCCTTGAACTTAGTGTAGGTCTCACCTGGGTGGCAACGGCAGTAAACAGACACATAATCATAGAGCGAGATCAGAAACATAGCAACCAGACCTCCAACTGCTACTTCTATCAGTGTTGGTTCATTGCCTGTTTGCTGTATTGTCCTTACCTTTCCACCGGCTTCCAGTTTTCATGAGTAGTTTCTTGTTGCCTTTTTCTTTTTAATATAATATAGGTATTAAAATACATATTAAATGTGTTTGGACTCTTTAATGTACTGATTCAAGCTATAGTGTTAGTATTCACTGAACTTCTTCAATCTATAACATAAAAAGTTTCTTTGGAAAAATCAATGTTGGATTTATTCTGCCTTAATTTCTTTAAATGTTTTTTCACTAGGTGTGTCTATGTCTGTGGCTTTTGAGATCATTAAAGATTAGATTTGGTAATTCCTCACTGGTTTTAAAGTTATTTATTTTACTACTTTTCTCTAATATTGGCCCTTTTTTTCTTTTTCACATGATACTCCAACTAGAGAAGTTACGATAGTGTTAATATTTTACATTTCTGCTTATTTTCTAAAGAAATCACTTGCTGTCATAGTCATATCCTTTTTTTGAGTTCTAGAACAAGAATCTTAACTACTATTACATATTTTCTTTTTATCATTTGATAGCAAATTTCATTCATTGAATTATACTTTGTATGATTTTTCATGTTTGTAATTTGAAAATAGATAAAAAATACATGCTATTTTCAACTAGGAACATTACGGTAGGTTCATAGTGTTTTCAAATGTTTGAAAATAATTTCAGCAAACTTTAAAGGACTAGAAATTACAGCTAAATTATAAATTCAAATTTTATCAAAATATAACTTACTGTAGTCAAATTGTATTTTTCCCAAAATCAGACTTACCTTTACTATACCATAAATTACCTAATCATAAAAAGTAGTTAATTCTAGTATGTTTTCCAGTGTCCTAAAATTCCTCAAAAATGTCATGTTGAAAGTTAGGAATATAGTCATAGAATTATTTTACTTTTTTGTTTGTCTTTATTCCATATTTTGTATTTTCTTATTTTGAAGTATTTTAACTTTTCATATCAAAAAGTAAGTTAGTTGTTGGCTTAGTATTTACTTATTTTTGTAAATAATGCTAAGAAATTAGTTTATAAAGTTTTTATCAGTAAAATAAGATGACAATCTTCTTACAGCAGTTTGCAATACCAGGGACAAAGTAAAAAAATTACTTAGTTTTCCATATACTTTCATTCTTTAGCTCTAATAAATTACTGTCTTAATTCTTCAATATATTGTTTGTACATACATATAGAGTACCTATTTTCAAGATAGTTACCTTATATTTAGAGTACAGTTCTTCTATTATGAGACTTTTCTGTACAGAAACATTTCTGGCTCATTAGTAAGTAGAATTGTACCATGTAGCTTGTTTTAACTATTTCAGTTTGTTGATTCTGAGAACATTTTTTAGTAATTGTGGCATTTGGGTTCAATGACAAGTTTTTCGCCATACTTTTATTTACCATGTTAACACTCAGTATTTTCTGTATATTTATTCTGAGTTGCATTATGTTAAACTTAGATCAATGTTATGTCTTCGTTTTCTTTTTTGGAGGGGATTTGTAAAGGCCACAATTCAAATTTGGCAATACTTAATAATGATCAACCTCTGTTTTCTACTCAGCATGCCCAAGATGTGCAGGTGGCTAGCTCTGGCATTCAGACTCAGAATGGACATTACATTCTGCCCAGAAATTCAGTTCAACAGGGCAAAGCTCTCAAGCACCTTTCGTCTCATATTGCTACCTCAAGCGCACAGTCAGGCATTGCACTTACCAAAGAGAAAAAGTCTTCAACAAATATATTCTTGAGCCCTGAAGCAAGCAGGCATGTTGGAGTCACGTCTATTGGCTGTGCTGGTGTCAAGAGACTTTCTAATGATTTGCATCAGATGGCAGCAGTTGCTGTTTCCAATCCCACCCATGGAGATTCTGTAGCATCTAACTTACTCATTGAAGACAGTCCTCAGGCCTCTGCCCTGTTGATTAGGAAAGCAATTGGACATTTGAATATTGGGACTTGTGAGAAAGTCAACAGTACTCACCCTGCTTTTCATACAATGACGGATGATTCTGTTGCCTCTTCACCTTCTTCAGCTATTTCAACATCATCAACTCCAAAATCCACTCAACAGCCAAGCACACAAACTACTACCAACCTTAACAGCCCTCACAGTGGATCGCATACAGTTAGCGTAGAAGGACCAGAGAACATCCAGAGTTCTATGAAAGCTGATATTTCTCTAGATAGTCAAAAATCTGCTCAAAAAATACCATCAATGTCTGTATCCATATATTCCAGTTCAACTGACATTCTAAAGACATGCAGGTAAGTATGGGAAGCTGAATCAAAGAGTGAAATATTAATTACTGAACGTATTATAAAACATGAGATTTTCAATATTTTTAGTGAAAGGAAGGTTACAGTTATCCAAGATAGCAATTTCAAAAGTTG
The DNA here is from genome assembly GCF_030435755.1 of Ochotona princeps. NCBI lineage: Eukaryota > Metazoa > Chordata > Mammalia > Lagomorpha > Ochotonidae > Ochotona > Ochotona princeps. Next base: position 128,141 of record NC_080866.1, on the reverse strand, counting down.
TTTTCATGCATTGTTTGCATATAACGACAATAATGTCTCAGATGTGAAAGCCTATTGTATAAACAGTTTTACCTCAGAGTTTACTACTTTTTCTGATGCTAATGAAGTTAATAGGTTGTTGACAAGGTTTTGTTTTGCAGGGGGGATTACCGTATTCTAGGATTGAAATTCCTAGATGCTCCTACTAATCTGTTTTCTTCTTTTTTCAGCAATATGAAGTGCTAGAAAAATAGTCCCCTGTTTCACTAAGATTATTATTTTTTTTGCTTAAATTTGACAAGACATTTTGTCATATTGTAGAACTGTGCACAAGAGAGTCAAATGCTGTGAACATTTAGGCATGTTATAAACTATTATACATTCTGATAAAGACAATCATATTCTGATAATTGAGTAATCTCATAGATTTAAAAATTGGTTTTGATCTCTTATCCCAAGATTCAGAGATTAAAAATACTTTTGTTTTTGGAAAACTTTTTTTATGCTATCATTCACTTGCCATATAATATATTTACTCAGTGTTTTTAATTCTTGGAATATTTCTTAAAGAATTAGAGCCTATTCCAGGTTTTTTTTTTTTCAGTTGAGAGCACAGACAATATATCTGGTTCATTGCCAATATGTGTGTAACAACCAGAACCAATTGAAGCATAACCTGGAGTTGTTAATATGATTAAGGTTTTGTATGAATGACCTGAGCTATTACAGCCAAATTCTGTTATACATTTATGAAATTCTGGAATCAGGAGTCATAATTAACAATCAAATCAACTCACTCTGTGACATATCTTAACTACACAGCCAAATGACCGCTTTACTCATTAGCATTGTAGCAGTTTTCTCACATAATAAATTAATACTGTACAGATTAAACACAAAAGAATTAAAATCTTCAATTCAATAAATAATCTGAGTCATAAATATTTCATATAGAAAAGCAAAAGTGAGTTGATCACAAAGCTTTCTATAACATTTAAAAATAAATAAAATGATACATAATTTAATTGAATTTTTGAAGATATTTTTCTGGATTTAAATTAAAACGTAAAAGCAAATAGTCTTCAGTCACACAGTCTAAAGATTATTCTTGACATATTTGTACCGTTCATTTAATAACTTTGGATTTCAACTTAGAAAGTTGACTACAAACTATAAAGTCTGTTACTGAGATTTCATGGTTATCTTTCTTGTTATTGCTGAAATTTTTGTACAAAATTTTACACAAGTGAAATTAGCAGCTTTCCTACTTCTTAATAGTTTAAGAGTTTTAATATTTGGTTTCATTTTGAGGTAATTTGAAATAAAGAAAGCATTTAGCCAGGTTTGGCAAGATAGTGTAGTGGTTAAGTTCCTCGCCTTGAAAGCCCCGGGATCCCATATGGGCGCCGGTTCTGGTCCCGGCAGCTCCACTTCCCATCCAGCTCCCTGCTTGTGGCCTGGGAAAGCAGTCGAGGGTGGCCTGGGAAAGCAGTCGAGGACGGCCCAAAGCCTTGGGACCCTGCACCCGCGTGGGAGACCACGAAGAGGCTCCTGGTTCCTGGCTTCAGACTGGCTCAGTTGCAGCCATTGCAACCACCTGGGAAGTAAACCAGCAGGTGGAAGATCTTTCCCTCTGTCTCTGCTAGCTATAACACTACTTTCTCACAGGAAGTTAATAAACACAAAATTTTAAGAAGATAGAAATATTTTGTAACTGCCTTTGTCCAAGATACTTGTTTTTTATCTGTTTAGAAGGCAAGGAGATACACACAGACATGTCTCCTGATTATTAGTTCACTCCGCAAACGCTCACAACAGATAGTAATGGCACAAAGTGAATACCCTGGAATACTTGGTTTTTCTCAGGCTGCATATTTGAAGAAACCTAGACTCAGAAATAAAGAAACTAGTTAGGCCTTGAGAAAGACCTGGCATGAAACTGAGCTTTCAAACAGCAGTTTATACTATCTTATAATAAAATATCCACAGAAGAACTATAAACAATTTACAACATATTAAGTAACATCTAAGGAAAATATTTAATACAGTTACTTATAAATAACAACTATGTACAGTGTAAGAAAGTATTACAATTGCACTTATGCCTATAAAGTGAATCACTTTACTTTGTGAAGTTTGCAATCTTGGGTAATGCAAATAAACTGTCCATTGTCTAAGATGTCATATAGAAGTCTTTGTTTTGAATATAAATTTACAGATGTTGTTTTTCTTCTGCCTTTTGAAAAAGAAATCTAGGTAAAAATGGCTTGTCTAATAATCACATTTTGTTGGATAAATGTCCACCTCCAAGACCACCAACTTCACCTTATCCTCCCTTGCCTAAAGAGAAGTTGAATCCACCCACACCTAGTATTTATGTGAGTCTCAACAAACTAGAAATAAATATGTGAACTTAGTCTTGTCGTAATTCATGAGACAGATACATTTTTAAATTAATGCAGATGCCCTTTAAAAAACATAAAATTTCCTTTCACAGGCAAATGTTTCAAAAAATAATGTTTATATTTACCATTAGAAATGATTATTATGTTAAAGTGGGACTTCACCAGTTTGTTTATATTTAACCAGATGTTGCAAGAGTACTTCAATGTGTATTCACATGGTGCATTTACAATTGCATTTACCTTCCTAAAGTAAAGTAATTGCAAAACACACAAAATAGCCCAACTAATCAAATGCATCTTATTTCTTGGCCTTTGAAAGCCTTTGTTATCAATATTTTCAAAAAATATTGTGTAGAACAATTTAACATGTTGTGAAGTAAATAGGACAAGGTGTTTGTTCTGACATTACTTTTAAAAAAACTTCAAGAAGATGAGTTTATTTCAGTAAAGCTCTATCAATTAGGGTCAAAATAACTATTTTGTGTGTCTTCATTAATTTTATTCGATTTCTTAAGTTTATTTTTTTAAATTTAATTTTTTGATTTTATAATATAATTTCATAGGCCAATATTAGCTTTTTGCAAAGAAGGTTGTAATTATACATGCTGCTACTTGTTGTTAATACCTTAAATTTCATTTAGTTTTCTGCCCCCATGAGAAAAGGTTGTGAATATCAAAATAATAGACTTATATGAGAAGAAGTTTAAAATCCACTTAACTAAATACTTTTAAATTGCAAATTGAAAATAAGCATTATTTTTACTTTTAGCAATGTGTTTTGATGAAAGACATGATACCTTGTTTTTCTCTTGAACAGTTTATGCCACCATTTTTTCCCTGCCTTCAAATATATATAACCTTAAAAACGAGAAAAAGCAAAAGAGGCAGTATTGTAATATGCTGTCATTTGGACAGGATTTGGAGATTTGACTTTGATGGGCAAGAAGTTTTATTAATACCTTAGTCATTTGTTTTAAAACATCTATAGTTAATATTTAGTCATTTTCCTGAGACCTAACGAAACATTTTAATTTTTCCAGCTAGAAAATAAGCGAGATGCTTTTTTCCCTCCGTTACATCAATTCTGTACCAACCCAAAAAATCCTGTTACAGTAATACGTGGCCTTGCTGGAGCTCTTAAGTTAGGTAAGGTTTTAAAAGCTTTCATTGTTTCCTTTACTGTATTTCTGTTTACTAAAGAATTGTGAGAGGATGCTAGTAGAATATTATGTTTGGTATTTTTATTCTGTCTTTGAAAAATATGTACATTTTCATTACAGGAATCTTACTTCGATATAGTATCAGACTTTCTCTCACTTTTTGTCTTATAAATCATATGACATACCGAGTGTGTTTGTAGGTGGTACAGTGTGCTGTTTGGATTTATGAGTGTTTTTTTTTTTTTTTGATAATATGAAATTGATAAGAATATCTTTTCAGACAATGAATACTTTTATATGGTAAAAGAATTTACAGCTTATTCTAGTTTTTATTAAAATACAATGTATTTTAAGTTCCACCATCTGTAAATTACAACATCCTGCTCCTGCTTAAATGCTGCCTGTTAACTTTTTGCATCACAAACATATTGCTATGCTCAGTCTGTGATAACTACCGTTCTCAAAATCTATCAAAACAATTGTTTGGCATTGTACATATGAATCACACAATGAGCAGGTAATTGTCTCTTCGTGCTTGTCTTGGTTCACTAAATGACTAATAGCCTCATCCATGTTGCTGGAAACCACAAGATTTCATCATTTTTGTAGTTGAGTGACATTTAGTTGTACACAAACACCTTTTGCTAGACTCTATGATTATTTGTGTATCTCCCTCTAAAAATTTTACTTTTAAACATATACACTATACATTTCTATCACGTCATATATCATGTCTAATTATATCACATTGCATATAATATGTCTTATATATTATGTAATATATTTAATGCATATATGTGTGATATGTAATATGTGATATATAATGTGATATTGTGCGTATTTTATATTAATGTTTAAAAGTTTTAACTATCTGTGGGACCTGGCACAATGGTAAAAGTCCTCGCCTTGAACGCCCCGGGATCCCATAGGGTCGCCGGTTCTAATCCCGGCAGCTCCACTTCCCATCCAGCTCCCTGCTTGTGGCCTGGGAAAGCAGTCGAGGACGGCCCAATGCATTGGGACTCTGCACCCACGTGGGAGACCTGGAAGAGGTTCCTGGCTCCTGGCTTTGGATCGGCTCAGCTCTGGCCTTTGCCATTTGGGGAGTGAATCAGAGGACAAAGAATTTTCTTCCTCTCTGACTCTATCTTTGCATATCTGACTTTCCAATAAAAATAAAAATTAAAAAAATATATCTGTGTAGTTCTGTTTCCTATTGTTTAGTAAATTACTTCTGGGTTTTTTGTTTTATTTTTGCTTCATTTGCCTTACTTTTGCTATTGAATTAATTGGATTCTATAAAATTCTGTTATTAATTAGTTCTAAGTTGTCTATAAGTTGTCTCTGAGTTGTGCTTAGTTCTCTTTCTGTTAAGCAGCATGCTTGAGTTAAATAATTAAAATTTGAACAGGAAAAATTTAGCTTTTTTTCTAAGTGCTACCACTCTTTTTTGTAATTTTTGTTTGTTTGTTTTTATTGGAAACTCACATATACAGAGATTAGGAGAAACAGAGAGAAAGATGTTCCATATGCTAATCCCCACCCCACCCCCCCCCCCCCCGCTAAGTGAGTGCAATGGCCAGAGTTGAGCTGATCTGATGTCAGGAACCTCTTCCGGGTCTCCCACACGGGTGCAGGGTCCTAAGGCCTTGGGCCGTCCTCGACTGCTTTCCCAGGCCACAGGCAGGGAGCTGGAAGGGAAGTGGAGCTGCCGGGATTAGAACCGGCGCCCACATGGGATTTCAGTGGGTGCAAGGTTAGGTCTTTAGCCTCTAGGCTACCAAGCATATGAACCAGATGTGGTGCTTAAAGTGGGAGGATTAGTCGATTGAGCAATTGCTCCAGACTCACTACAACTTTTTTTTCATTAATAGATAATGTATGAATTTCTTACCATAATTAGCTTTATTAAATTTAAGGAGTAGATAATAGTGCAAATATAGTACCAGCTGTCTTTGATCATATGTGTTTGTTTTTCTTTTGGAACACTAAATTTTAATTGTACCACATACAATTGTAATTCCTGAAATGACTTACTTTTTTTTTTTAAGATCTTGGCCTCTTTTCCACCAAAACTTTGGTAGAAGCTAACGATGAACATATGGTAGAAGTAAGAACACAGTTGCTGCAGCCAGCAGATGAAAACTGGGATCCCACTGGAACAAAAAAAATTTGGCGCTGTGAAAATAATAGATCTCAAACTACAATAGCTAAATACGCACAGTACCAAGCTTCTTCTTTTCAGGAATCACTGAGGGTAAGTTCTTAATATTTGTTTTTTCTTCCTTTTGGTGGTTTTAATTGTTCACACTACTTAACTGTATTTATTGCTTTCTGTTCTATTTCATAGATTATTATCAAGCTCTAAAAATTTAAGCAAACGTAGTTTATAGTGGACATAAACTTTTGTTTTGTTCATTTGAAAAGCTAAATGAAAATAAAACTGCCAAAGAAAGAAAAAAAATAAAAAATGATGGATAGATGAGTAGATAGATAAGATGATAGATAGATGCATCAATCTATTTTTACCTTTTAAAACTATTATCATTTTGTGATACAGTTCCATAGGCTCCTGGTATTTCCCTTATCCCCTCCCCAATTTTCCTCCACCCCCACCTAGTTCCCCTATATTATTACTATAGTATACTTCTTCATACAGTCCTGTGTCCATCATTGCGGGCATGGACACTGGCAGAGAGTCCAGCATCCTATTGTCAAGATATAGTGAACAGTTTCATTGTAAGTCCATCTTTGTCTGGAAGTAGAAATGCATACTGCATTGTATCCTCACATCTGGATGTTAGACCCCACTTCACAGCTACTGTACATCCCTCAAATGAAAAGTCATAATACAAAGTCAACAATAGAAAGAAAAATAGAAATTTACAATGCCATGAAGTTAAATAACATATTACTAGACATGACAGTCTCCATTACACAGCTACTATACATCCCCTTAAATGAAAAGCCACAAAACAAAATCAGCATCAGGAAGAAAAAAGAAAATAACAACACCATGAAGTTAAATAACATGCTACTGAATGTATCACTGAGCAAATGAAAAAGAAAACAAAGAATCTTTTTTTTCTTTTGGTTCAAATTTTTTTTTGTTTTTCTGAAATATTTAATGGAAAATGTTAGCAGTATGACCATTGTAACTCAGTCAAATCAACAATTACAGTCAATACAATTGATATTTATCAAAAACACAACTTGGCCTAAAATGCAAGCCAATATGTAAGTTTTTTTTTGGAAGGATCAATGTTAACACCCATCATATATATAACAACTGAGTACAAACTTAACATGAACGTTTCTGTGCAGTTACATCTTGTTTAGCATTAACAGTCATAAATTGATAAATTCTTTTCATGAGACAATTAAACCACAATTTTAACTTTGCAGCATATAGTGATTAAGCATGGTTTTACAGAACTTTGCATTTTAACAATTGAAGGATAGGAAAGTTTTAGGCAGGAGAGCAGGGAAATCCCAAACAACCCAGTGAGTGAGGAAGAATTTAACTCTACATCCTGCCTGGTAAAATCCAGGAGGAGCAAATAGGGAGCCTGACCAGTAAGTACAGGCTGAGCAATTATAGGTTAGTTGGCCTTTTCCCTGGCTGTTCCAGACTTTCTATATCAGTGTCTCTCTCTGTCTATCTGAACAGCCAAATGGGAAGCCTGGCCAGTAAGGTACAAGCTGAGTGATTATCAGCTAGCTGACCTTTGCTAGTCTCTGTCTATCTGAACTAATTTGGGGGCTCACAAGCAACCCTGATGGTCGGTGTAAGAGAGGGCTGGTAGCCAAGGCTGGAACTGGATAAGGACCTGAGAAAGCCCCTCTGCTAATGCAGAAGGAAATTTACAATCTTTCCTCTCTCTGGGTGCCACCTGGTTCTCCTGGCTGTAGTTCCAGTGTCACCAGACCATATGAGAGTGTTTGGGGCTGCTACCATCCCGTGTGGGAAATCCCATAGGAAATGACTGACCTCAGAGTTCTCAGCCTGCAAGGGCATTCATATTCCTTGTGATCTCCTAAGCAGCTGGGATGCGGTTCTCGGTGTCCATACTGACAATCCTCGATGGAGTATCCATTGCTTCTGTGGCAAAAGCACTTGGGAGGCCTCCGGGAGTCTCCGGGACTAGGATACAGACCTCCTCTTATCCTCCTGTTCCACCCTGAGATCCGCTCCTGCTCTGTGCAGGCAAGTTCCTTCTAAGAGGGTGCCAGGTTTGTTCTTGGATCCCACCACAAATGCCTATGGTTTTTCTAATGTCTAAGGCTCTTAAGAATTTGTTATCTATAAATAATAAGTTACACTTACAGTCTTCCTCAAACATTCTAAGAAGGTGGAGAATTTCTCTGTGCTCCTGACCTGTAGTGGAACAAGAGGAGTATTAAACAAATTTAGTTGCTCAGTTCTTAGAGGCAGTTCCACTGGGGTTCCATCTTCTCTAGGGGCAGCATTGTATTCAAAGGAGCTGCTGCACTTCTGAGGCCAGATGAACCACAGGGAAACCCAGAGTTTTGAGGATCCATCAGGAAATCCTAGGGGCAAGAGCATAGCCTTTCCCATGGATTATCGTGTTCCAGAATATCAATCATTCAGGTATTTTATCAAATACATACAAAAGTCTCTTGGGAAAGGAGCCTCCTACAGCATGACTACTGCATGGGATGCCCCTGCCAGACCAGACCCAATGCTGAAGACTTGGGAGTGGTTGTCAAGACCTAGGTGAGCTCTCAGGTGTTTAGAGTATATAATTGCTGCCGAGGTACATCCAGAGATAAGCCCAGTGTGAGTGTAGGTGAGGGATGAATTCTGTGTGATTCCTAGCAATGGGGCCACAGAACTTTCTGGCAAGCATGGGGACTGAGATCTGAGGGTTTGGAGGGGAGAGTCCATAAGATCTATTTGGGCCAGACTGATTCACCAGCCCACATGGGAATCCTGAGATGGGCTGTTAGTGTAGAGCATCACTGACTGCCTCACACCAGTCCACATGAAAGCTATGAATCAGGGCCTGTCTGGTAAGGCTAGGTACCAGTACCTGACTGAGTGGTGGAACAGTGACGGGTCACACTTGGCAGGGTCAAAACACTAACCAACATGCAAGAGAACCAGATCCGAGGGTAGATTCTGTGGGGGAAGTGTGGGCCCAACACTGTGGAGATACAAGTCCCGCTGGTTAGCTCGCAAGCTGGGGTGGCGATGGACTAAATTAGGAGTGACCATGGCACCTGCCATCACTTATGGGTAAAGAAAAAAAAAAACCAATGGCAATCTGGGCAGGTCAAGGCAGCAGCACCCAAAGGTGCATCCTAAAATAGGATGTGGGGTGGGCTGAGCTGTAACTGGAAGGGGGCGGTCTGAGCAAGGCCAAAAAACCTCAACTCACAGGGAAGAACAGAAATCAGGATGGAACACAGGTCATGCTGAGCTAGGCTCTTACCCTAACTGGTCTGCATGAGCCAGGGATACTACATCACTGCATCGAAGGCGAAGGCTGACAGGTGAGAGGCTAAACCAACTGGGTCAGAAGAACCAGTGGCACTCACATGACCTATAACTGGGAATAGACCCCATTCAGGAGTTGTGAAAGTGCACCCTAGCCGGGTTGGGGTTCACACTGAGGATCGCAGGGCCTGGAGTGGGGACTGTGTTCTGGTCTAAATATGGCTGCAGTATCCCTTGGTACAAGTGTGACATGGGTCTGGGTACACCTAGCTAAGGTAGGTACCAACACCGTCTGGTGTCCTGGAGGACCAAGGGTAGATGTGGGATAGACTAGGCAAGGTCTCAACCCCTACTGAGCCATGTGTGAGCCCTATGTGGGTATGGACGAGCCATGGCTGGGCTGAAACATCCAACAGCAAGGACCAGTTTGGGTTGAAGGCCAGTCAGGAAAAAGTCACTGTTCCTGCAAGGACAGGAGGTGAACTGACTAGGGCTGGCCCATGGACCCCGTGGTATGTGCAAAATCTGGCATTGGGAGGGGTTCTGATGGAGGAGCCTGGGCAGCTCCTCTGGCAGGACACAGACCCTGCAGGTAAGCGCAAGAAGCATGATAGGAAACAGCCCAGAATAGGCCATGGAAAGTTTCCCACTGGCACACATTCAGCATGGGTCAGGGGCAGACCAGGCTGAATCAGTTCACGTCATCCACTGGCAAATCCGAACACCAGAACAGAGTGTGGGATGAGCCGGTTTTGGTTGCGACACATACCAGCGCCTTACAGAATGCCAAAGCGATCAGGGCTGTACCAGATGTGACTGCAGCACATGTGAGAACCAAGGAAGAAGCGTCAAGGGCAAGGGAAATGTGTGAGTTTGGAAGGGGGTAAACCAGACTGGGCAGAGCTACATCTGTGGACCCCATTTGAGTTAGATCAGGGAGAAGCCAGACTGTGCTGACTGTTCCTACTGGTGCAAGCATAATCCAAAGTGGGTGAGGGATGGCTGGGCTTTGAGGTAGCATCAGCTGGCAGATGCTGGAACTGAGGGCTAATTCTGTCAAGTTAAACTGCAGAACCACCTGGACAGTGCATAATCCACAACTGGGAGTTGCCTAGTAGGGAAATAGTGGGCACCTCCCTCTTGGGCTACCATTCTCACTGGAGAGCATGAACACCAGGACTGGAGAAGTGGTGGTTTGACAGAAAGTCACCCACCAGTATGTGTGTGGGCTGGACAGTGGTGCTGGTTAGGTTGAACTAGGCTTCAATGCTTGTTGACACGTATGATAGCTGAATGGGATGCGGGACAGGTCAGTCTGAAGTACATAGTGGCAAGCACAGGAACCAGGGTAGGAAGCAGGCCTGGTGGGGGTTATTGCAGGTTGCTCCGACTAGGTTGAAGCTACCACAGGTTTGTGTTGAGGGCTGAGTGTGTGATGGTTATGGTTGGGCTGGATCACATACCCATAGTTTCACATAGAAAACAGGGCTGGAAACAGAACTGACACAGCAATTGCAACCAACCAGCATATGCATAAGTTGATTGGGGCGACGGACTGTGCAGGATCTTGTACTGGCAAGCACACACAAGAATCAGGTCTGGGATCACCTCAGATGAAATTTCTTTGGAGATCCCTCCAACTGAACTGCTGATCTCAGAACCCCAACCATGAAGAGACTGTGTCAGCCAGTGGATTCTGAATAGGTTTCATCGTGATTGGAACGGTGAGATTGGCAGCAGTTCAGACCTGTTGAACTACCAAAACTGCTTGAACAGGATCCTCGGAGCGTGTCCCACCTAGGGGACCGCGGATGGGTGGGTGGATGGGTGGGGCTTTTCCCTTTGTTTCTCCCCTGACCCCAGATAAGGGAAAAAATGATATTAGTGTGGAAACAATGGTTTTTACCCACTTTCTTGTAGCCCTTGACCCTTTGTACCATAATCAACTGTGTAACATTATCAAAATTAAAAAATATTTTTCTTTAATGTACAAATTTCACCAATTTTGAAGTCCAACTACTTTTTTTTTTTAATCTTAATATCTAAATAATCACTTGCGAATTACATATCCTATTTTTTTTATGGTTCCAGCACTTTGATATAACTCTGATCTGTTTTGGTCACATGTAGTCCAAAATAAAAGACCAGTTTCTTTCTTTCCCACTTCTAAAAGAAACTAGGTTTTTTGTTTTGTTTTTAAAATTTATGAACTTGAATGGCAGATTAAAGAGAGACACTTTTCATTCACTTGTTCAGCTCCTATCTACCCTTTCTAAGAGGCCAAGAACTTGATCCAAGTCTCCCAACGTGGGACTAGTGATGATCAACTACTGCTCCTTTGTATACTAAACATTTTGTTTTTTCATTATCTTATTTGAGTACAAATTAATTGTAATTAAGCTTTTAACTTTTCTAAAATATTTGTTGATATTCTGGTAAAAATGGCTTTTTTTTCAAAGATTTATTTATTTTATTACAAAGTCATATACACAGAGAGGAGGAGAGACAGAGAGGAAGATCTTCCATCCGATGATTCACTCCCCAAGTGAGCCACAAAGGGCCGGTGCTGTGCAAATCCGGAGCCAGGAACCAGGAACCTCTTCCGGGTCTCCCACACGGGTGCAGGGTCCCAATGCATTGGGCCATCCTTGACTGCTTTCCCAGGCCACAAGCAGGGAGCTGGATGGGAAGGGGAGCTGCCGGGATTAGAACCAGCGCCCATATGGGATCCCGGGGCGTTCAAGGCGAGGACTTTAGCCGCCAGGGGCCACCACACCGTGCCGGGCCCAAATATGGCTTTAATGTTTAGGTTTCTTTGCTAGTATTCATATCATACCTTCTTCCTCTTCCTCTTCTTCCTGCTTCTTTGCATCCTTTTCGTACTCCTCCTTCTCCCTTTCCCTCCTCACCTTCTTTTTCCTTTTCTCAGTGCTTAACTTCCCTTACCCACCTCAACCTAGAGAAATTTTTTGAAAGAGACAGATATATCTGCCAGTTCAGTCCCCAAATGTGTACAACAGTTGAAACTATACCTGTCCAAACCCATGAAGCACGAGCTTCTTCGATTCTCCCACATAAATGAACTTCTCTTGCTTTCCTTGGCACCTCGTATGGAATTTCCCAAATGCTGAAAGAATTTGCTTTTCCTACTATGCCACAGTACCAGCTCTGATGTTGTGCTCATCATAATAATTTTTGTGACTTCTAGAACAGGTGGAGGGCTGTGCCTTCGTCTTCACTGAAGCTACATTCTGTGAAATGTACCTACAGAAATTGATTTCTCAAACAAAACTATTCATATAAATAAATGCATATAAATAAAATAAAAAAGCAATGCATTATTCATCTTTATTATGAGAATTATAGTTCCATTAGATACTGAGAAAAACCGTTTCTGCTGATATTATAGGAAGAAAATGAGAAGAGAATACAGCATAAAGACGTTTCAGATACTGAATCATCATTTTCAAACAAGTAAGTAACTTTTAGCATCTACTCCATACTTTTGTGTTTAATACCTGGACTTAATAATTTCTCTTTCTTCAAGTTCTGGAAAAAGAAGGAAAGGACCTTTTAAAACCATTAAATTTGGGACCAAGATTGACCTCTCTGATAATAAAAAGTAAGTCCTCCTGTACCAATCCTGTATCCATGAACTGAAGCAATGATTCCTTTTCTTTTCCACGCTCCGTTTCTTCTCTCTCTTTTTTTTTTTTTTGCTTTCATTTCCTTTTTAATATAAAAGCTTTGAGTACAGTCTCTTGTCTCGGTGAAATTAATTTACAAGATTTTATAATTAAATTTTTATTACTGAATAAAATAATATTTTCTAAGTACGAAAAGTAAAAACACTTTGTTAAGGTTATTGTTTGTGGTTATATTCATGAGTTCATTTGAATTAAGTTTTTTGTTGGGAAGTGTTAAACAGAATGGTGTTTATTCTCTTTGAAGGTTGAAAAAACATTTAATTGCCTTTTTGTTTTGGTCAAATTATTGAGAAATATTAATTGCCAACAATGTTTACAGCTTACACAATGTAAAAAAATATTCACAGCTTTTTTAAAAGTTTTGACTTTTACTTTACTTTAGGTGGAAGATGCAGTTACATGAGCTAACTAAACTTCCTGCTTTTGTGCGTGTGGTGTCAGCGGGAAATCTTTTAAGCCATGTTGGTCATACCATACTGGGCATGAATACAGTTCAGCTATATATGAAAGTTCCAGGCAGTCGAACACCAGGTGATTTTTATGAACCAATATCTTCCATTGCTGGAAAACATAGTTAAAGCAAATATGTGATAAATATATAGAGTCAGTTTTTTCACATCTCAAAGTTAGTAATTAGTCAGAATTTGTAATTACTCAGAATTCAACTAAGAGTATTGCTTAATGTTACAAGAATATTGCTTCATGTTATTTTTCCTAGGATGTTTTAATGATTTTTGAATAAGTATGCTTTCAAAAGTTGGTGGAAAACTTAACGAAAATGTTTTGTTTTTCTGTAAAAGTTATGAAGTTCAAACATACAGGATCTTCACAAATTTTATGATGAGGCCAGAGTTGGAATAAATCAAGGGTTATGTACGTGTTGAATGCTGGCATCCAAAATCAGAATGGCTGCTTGAAGTCTGACTACTTTGCTCCAAATCTAGCTCCCTGCTGAAGGCAATACATAATTGTTGAAGTTTGTGCGTTGAGATATCCATGTAAAAAACTAATGTGGCTCATGCCTTCAACCTGGCCCATGACAGGCTGTTTCAGGACTCCAGCAAATGGAAAATCTCTCTCATGTTCACTGTGTATGTCTCGCTGTCAGTCAACTTTGAATAAATAATTGTTTTATTTTGTTTAGGATTTATTTGTTTCTCTTGGAATGGCAGATTTCCAGAGATTCAGAGAGACAAAGGTCTTCCATCCACTGGCTCACTCCCCAAGTGACTGTAACAGCCAGAGCTGAGTCAATCCCAAGCGAGGAGCCTCTTCAGGTCTCCCACATGTGTGCAGGGTACCAAGACTTTGTGTCACGCTCTCTGCTTTCCCTATCTCGGCATAACCTGTGCTCCATGCTGGTTTCTAGTTTTGCTTGTGGGCTAAGGTTTGCTCAGTGCTGCCCAGTACATCCCGTTCCATTACCAATTTACAATAGCCAACTGTTGGAGCTACTTTGCCCAGCTTGTTGGACCCCCAGGTCTGGACCACATGTTCACCAGCGGGAGCTATGACTCACCAGGGGAGTTTCCCAAGTTCCTCCACTTGATCCACTCCCAGACCCAGTTCTCATACATGCCAATGGGTTTTACCAGTGCCAGGCTCAGACTGGCCTCCCATTTGGCCTTGTATGAGCTGGTGAACGTTGCAGCCCAGGCCACCCCACACCCTATCCAGGTTGCACTTTCGGGTGCTGCTGCCTGACCAGTCCAGACTGTTGTAGGTTCTTTTACCTGTGATTGATGACAGGCTCCTTGGTCATACCTAGCTTAGTCCATCACCACCTCAACTCTTGAGCTAACCAGTGGGGCTAGAATTTCCACAGGGTGTGGCCCACACATCCCGCACAGAATCTACCCCCAGATATGGTTCTCGGGTGCTAGTTAATGTCAGCCCCCAGAGCCCAGGCAGGCCCAGGGACAGCTCGTCACGTGCACGCGGTGGCTGGAGTTGGGGCTAAGCAAGACACCCTGTCCTGAGACCCATCAGCAGCTGGCAGGCTGCAGGATGTTTAAACCCCCAGGCCCAAGGTCCTTGCACTAAAATTTGAATTATGCCACTGGAACTGTACATCTATCACCAAAGCAATTACATATTGCAATTATTGGAAGTGGCTGTTCAGTTTCTCAACTATTTTTCATAACAAGATACAGTGTCTAAGAGCTTGCTTTTAGTTATCATTCAAAAATTGTCCTTGCCTTTAAAATGATCCTACTATATTTTTAGTTTCACATCTAAGAAAATTTTGTTTGCTGTTTATTTGCTTCAGTTTATTGAAACTGTTTTAAATCCTGTACCGAAATTTCCATGACAAGTCATTATTTACTAAATGTGGTTCTCCTGATTTTTTATCACAGCTCAATTCTAAAAATAGCATTGTCAGAGTGTTGACATTGTTCTATTGATGAAGATACACTGCATTTTTTGCAAATGTTCATAAAACAAATGTACACAAAGTCTCTGAGAATAGCATGTTGCAATATTTTCTTGAGAACTTGCAAATGAATACTATACTAAATAATATGTATTTATAAGCAACTTAGGTTTTACACAATTTTTTGTCCTTAAAATGTACTGCTTTTCCATAATTTTAATTGTTAAAATACTGTGCCAGGGGCACTGCCATTCATGTATCTATGATGGAGGAATTACAAATATGTATTATGCAAAAACATCCAATTATATTGCTATATTAATTTTCCAGATTGCTGAGTATAAGAGGAAGTAGTAATAGTGTTAATTTCATGTATCTTTTCATGAATGTCATTTTGTTTTATGCATCTATTTTTAACTATTCATAAGTACATGTGCTATAACTTCCCTTTCCTTTTACTTACCAGGTCACCAAGAAAATAACAATTTCTGCTCTGTTAATATAAATATTGGTCCAGGTGATTGTGAATGGTTTGTTGTACCTGAAGATTACTGGGGTGTTCTAAATGAGTTTTGTGAAAAGTATGTATCTGAACTTCATTTAACACAGCTACAAAACAATTATGGCAAAGATTAAACCCAGAGAGTTGGATAATGTCATGGTCAGCTTTTATGCAACAGAATTTTTAGTTTCTGCAATTTGATTTCTTATTTCTCATGTTTTTTGGAGGTATAGTGGAAGATATGATGCCAGTAAGCAGCCGGTTAAGACATTGTCAGGAATCAACCTGACGTTTTTGCTTGCGAGATCAGACGAGATCAGGCGTGTTCAGAGTGGTACGGCCGTAGACACAACCTGATATTTGCAACAGTGAGAGCTGACCCGGGACAAGGAGGGTGGGGCCTGACAGGCTGGGCTGGGCTGCAGCAATTTTGTTGAAAAGGTTGATTTGTGGGGTTGAAGGCAAACAAATTTTACGTAGTAAAAGCTTCATTCAAAAGGAAGAATTGGACGTGGTGCAGTACCTAGGGGCTAAATTCCTCACATAACACCTGCCAGGATCCCCACATGGGCACCAGTTCTAATCCCAACAGCCCCCCAATTTCCATCTAAATCCCTGGTTGTGGACTGGAAAAGCACTAGAAGATGGCCCAAAACCTAAGGACCCTGCAGCCACAAGGGAGACCTAGAAGACACTTCTGGCTTTGGATCAGCTCTGCACTGGAAGATACAGCCACTTGCAGGGTGAACAAGCAGATGGAAGATCTTTCTTTCTCTTTTCATCACTGTACATTTGCCTTTCCATAAATATAAGTAAATCTTTACCAAAAAAAAAGAAAAAATAGGAGAGCCCGGCGGCGTGGCCTAGCGGCTAAAGTCCTCGCCTTGCAAGTGCCAGGATCCCATATGGGCGCCGGTTCTAATCCCGGCAGCTCCACTTCCCATCCAGCTCCCTGCTTGTGGCCTGGGAAAGCAGTCAAGGATGGCCCAGAGCACTGGGACCCTGCACCTGTGTGGGAGACCCAGAAGAGGCTCCTGGTTCCCGGCATCGGATGGGCGTGCATAGACCCGTTGCGGCTCACTTGGGGAGTGGATCATTGGACAGAAGATCTTTCTGACCTCTCTCTATGACTGACTTTGCAAAAAAAAAAAATAATAAATCTTTAAAAAACGAAAAATGGATCAAAGCATCCTTTATTGAAACTGAATCAATGATAAGTGTGTTTAGGCTTTAAATGACTTTTTGGTGAATCGACAATGCTCATTTGAAATTATTTTCAAAATTTCATCTTACATATTGAAACTTCTTTACGATGAAGTTTTCATTGAATTAACTGGGGAGATATCTATTTTTTAATATATATGCTTTTTATTTCTTTTATTGGAAAGGCAGATCTACAGAAAGAATGAGAGAAAAGAGGAAGAAAGATACTTTGTGCTGGCTCACTCCCTAAGCAGCCGCAAGGGCTGGTGCTGTGTTGATCTGAAGCCAAGAGCCAGGAGCTTCTTCCGGGTCTCCCATGCGGGTACAGGGTCCCAAAGCTTTGGGCCGTCCTCCACTGCTTTCCCAGGCCACAAGCAGGGAGCTGGATGGGAAGTGGAGCTGCCGGGATCAGAACCGGCGCCCATATGGGATCCTGGGGCATTTAAGGTGGGAACTCTAGTGGCTAGGCTATTCCAGGCTTCACTGGGAATATTTTAATAGACCAAGTACAGGGAATATTTTTTAGACATTTTGAATTATCTTTTCATCTCATGAGACAGACGAAATTGCATGAAAATATTATATTTCTTTTTTTATCTTTTGTTCAGGAATAATTTGAATTTTCTCATGAGTTCATGGTGGCCGAACCTTGAAGATCTTTATGAAGCAAACGTTCCTGTTTATAGATTTATTCAGAGGCCTGGAGATTTAGTATGGATTAACGCAGGCACTGTATACTGGGTTCAGGCTATTGGCTGGTGTAACAACATTTCTTGGAATGTTGGTCCTGTAACAGGTATTAATACCAATTTTATTCCTAAAGTATGATTCCTAGTGAGTTTATTTTTATCAGGAAATTGTTCTTTGAATGTGTCAAGAGAAACATTTCATCTGTTAGTACACTGATTAAATTCACATTTAAAAATATGATCTTGCAGAACAAAATTTAAACAAAAAAAACACATGATTTCTTTTAGTTTAGAAGATACATCTTTGTATTTTAGAGTTCAGTGTTTTGTTTTAAAGGTTTTTTATGGGGAACTGATGCATGTGATATGTGGCTCTGTTATATTAACCCTGTTACATTATGTGTAAAGAATATGTTCAGTGCAGCCAGAAAGTCATGACTTAAAAAATGGCTAAACATCATTACTGTTTGACTTGGATTAAAGTGTTTTATACTCTCAGCCCCTCAGTTTCTGCATTTGCAAAATGGGGTTTAGAAAAGCAAGAGAGCTTTGAGGAATGAAATTACAGAAGGAAAAAGAACCTCATACGACAATCTCATGTATTTATATCATGTTCCTGGTTTAATCGCATGTATTTATAGCATTTTCATGATTTTTTAATTGGAATTGTCATAGACCAATGTTGTGTTTTTCAGAACTGAAAACATATACCTCGTATGGTTATCATCATATCTTTGTGTTATTTTATAACTTTTTTTCCCA
Source organism: Ochotona princeps (assembly GCF_030435755.1). NCBI lineage: Eukaryota > Metazoa > Chordata > Mammalia > Lagomorpha > Ochotonidae > Ochotona > Ochotona princeps. Next base: position 109,899 of record NC_080866.1, on the reverse strand, counting down.
GCCTGCCAGTATAGATTGGCTGTGGAAAGGTATGAGTGGAACAAACTACAAAATGTGAAGTCAGTAGTACCCATGGTTCATCTCTCCTGGAACATAGCAAGGAATATCAAAGTCTCAGATCCAAAGCTTTTTGAAATGATTAAGTAAGTGTTGTTTAAAACTGCCATACTCTCTTTTTGATGAGGTGGGAAGGTAACTCTGTTATTGCATAATATAATTCTGTTGAAATTGACATGATAATGCAAGAGACTTACCAAATGTAACCACAAGGTACTAAAATGTCTTCCTTAACAGGCAGTCACCCATGATCTTTACGTTACAGGAAGGCATTGATGTTAAACCACTTGTTCACAAATTTGTTTTTGCCCTTACATTTTTCCAAGAGTCGTTTCCAATAACAGTTCATGTTGTCTTCCCTTGAAATTATTTTTAGTTGCGTAACTTTTCCCAACCCTCATAAGCACTGGTTATCATTAGAAGCTTACATATTTAAACTAGACGATTTGGCATCATGTCTCTATTATGTATCAAACACTCATCCAGACGATGGCAGTGATGTTTGTGTTTATGTGTCTTTGGCCCGGGATCCCATATGGGCGCCGGTTCTAATCCCGGCAGCTCCACTTCCCATCCAGCTCCCTGCTTGTGGCCTGGGAAAGCAGTCGAGGACGGCCCAAAGCCTTGGGACCCTGCACCCTCGTGGGAGACCTGGAGGAGGTTCCTGGTTCCCGGCTTTGGATCAGCTCAGCTTGTGGTTATTATGGTTATCTTAAAAAAAATTTATTTTTATCGGAAAGCAGGTTTACAGAGAGAAGGAGAGACAGAGAGGAAGATCTTCCATCAGGTCTTTCATTCTTCAAGGAGCTATAACAACTGGAGCTGCACCAATACGAAGCCTGGAACCTGGAACCTCTTCCAGGTCTCCCACACGGGTGCAGGGTCCCAAGGCTTTGGGCCGTCCTCGACTGCTTTCCCAGGCCACAAGCAGGGAGCTGGATGGGAAGTGGAGCTGCCGGGATTAGAACCAGCGATTCTATGGGATCCCGGGGCGTTCAAGCGGAGGATTTAGCCACTGAGCCATTGCACGGGAACCTATTTGCTCACAATATCCTATCTAGTTTAACATATTTAGTGTCTGAGTTTGTTTTTGTTACTTTCTTTTTTTATTTTCTTGATTTTATCTTGCTTCTGTTTCTGCTAGGGATTTCATTGTGGTTCCCATTCATAAAATATCTTGAACTTAATCTTTGCTGTTTGAGTATTGTGAAGCTAGTACACTCTTTCTTGATATTTTCATACTCACATTTTTCATCTTTTTAAGTTGTGCATTTTTTAAAAAAAATTTGTAATCTTTGTAATAATATTATAATGTGCACCATCATTAATTACAGTGAAACATAATGTATGTTCATATGCTTATATTCATGAGAGTAATTTATGCATTTGTTTTATGGTTGACTGAGCTTTCATTTCAATTTGATGACTCTTTAAGGAAAAAAATGAAAAAAGCTTTCTGCTTTTTATTAAGAATGGCTAGCGGTGATATTTGGAAGGGCAACTGCTTTCTTTTTGTTCTTATAAATATTAACAGAATAGATTTATTTCCTTGATGTAGTTCCTTATCCTGCCAACACTCTCCCGAAGTCTGTGTCCATTACCTACCTTCTTTTCATCAACTTTTATGTACTCTGTAATGACAGGCTTAATTCACCACAGCCATAATAATCACCACACCAGGAAGACCACAGAACCACAAAAGTATGAACAATAGGTAAAATGATAATTATTTCACAAGATATCTGTTTCATTCCTTTAGTTTTTCTGTATTCTAAATTAATTACTACGTATCAGGGAAAACATGATATTTATCTTTTTGAAAAAAAGGCAATGTTTCATTGTTTTTCACGGCTGAGTATTAGTCCATGAAGTATACATGGCATATTTTCATTTGTACTCACCACCTGTTGGAGAAACGGGATCATTTCCTATCTTGTCTCGTGTACATTGATTTTTGGACATTCATTTGAAAGCACAATTACATAGAGAAAGGGCAGGAAAGATCTTCTACCATCATTTTACCCTTCAAATGCCTGGAGCAGAGAGAATCTGAAGCATGAGTTAAAGGTTCAGAAGTTTGCTATGTGGGCACAGGACCCTAATAATGTGGTCCTCTTCACTGCTTTTCCAGGCACGTTAGCAGAAAGTTGGATTCCCACTGCAGCATCCCGAACTGGCACCTGTTTTACCTGTTTTGCCACAGTGGCAGTACCTGGTTTAATATTTGTTTTCAGTCTACACTAGAGTTCTTAGTCTCTTTTCCTTTTTTTTTTTTTTTTTTTTTTTTTTTTTTTTTTTCTATTGTTATCTATAACCTCTGTAAACTTGTACATTTATTTTTGCCCCCATTCTCCCAGCATGGGATTTTTTTTTCAGGATTTATGTCTTTTGGGGTCTGCCCTGGTACTTGGGGAGTGAATCAGCGGATGAAAGGTCTTCCTCTGCTCTTCCCAGTATATCTGACTTTCCCGCAAAAAGAAATAAAAAGTTTTACTTTTTTGTTTGTGTATTTTTGTTGGAAGGGCTGATTCACAGAGAGCAAGAGATACTGAGGGAAATATCATCTATCCACTGATTCACTTCCCAAGTGGCCAGAACTGAGCCAATCCGAAGCCAGGGAGCTGGATGGTAAGCGGGGCCACTGGGATACAAAATGGTGCCCATATGGGATTCTCATGGATGGAAGGTGAAGATTCTAATGTAGTAAATAATTTAGAATACTTCTACACATGCAGATCCAATTTTCCCAGCACAATTTATTGGAGATTATCCTTTATCTGGGTATTAATTTGAGCTTTGTTATCAAAGATTATTAGTTGGTTGCAAATGAATTGGCATATGGGATTTATAGCCTGTTCTATTGGTGTAGCAGTATCAGACAGACTGTGAATAAAAAGTGCCTTGTTGTGTATTTTGAAATCTTGATAGTGAGGTGCCACTCTCTTTTTTCTGTTCAAGATTCCTTTGCCCATTCAGTGTCTTTTATACTAATTTTTTCCAGATTTGAGCAAAATGTTCTTGATGTCTTGATTGTGATTACATTCATTCAGCAATCAGCTTTGTTTAGTTTGCACACTGTAATACTAGTTCTTCCCTTTTTTGTGTGTCTTCTATTTCTTTAATCTTTGTAATTTTGATTGTTTTTGTGTCTGTGGTGAACTGTAGTGATCTTACAAGTTACATCTCAGCCATGGAATTATTTGTGTGGACAGAAGTTGTTAACATTTGCAGCCTGAGTTTGTATCCTCTAACTTCACGAAGTTCTTGTGAATTCTAGCAGTTTGTTAGTGGAGCCTGTAGGTTTTCCTCTGTCTAAATCATAGCAGCTACAATAATAATTTGATTTCCTTATGTCCAAATTCATTACTTTTGTTTTTCATACCACATGGGTCAGTGTGAAATTCCCGCTACTGTGTTGTGCTTGTCCATTGTGAATCTTAGTTTCAATGCTTTCAACTTTTCCCCATTCCGTATAATGCCGACTGTGAGTTTATCACATACTGCCTTGTTTGTTGCTGTCCCTTCGATACCCAATTTCCTAAAGTGTTTTTTTTATCATGAAGTACTTGATGTGCTGTCTCAGCTTCAGTCAAGTCTTCCACATTGGTGCAGAAATACAAGCTGACACAGATTAGCAGGTATTGAATCAGAAGTGCACCAAGCTCAACATGAATTAATACCCACTCTGAATATCATTGTTGCAGGTGGGTGCTTTAAGCTGCTTCTCCACAGTGCTGACCTGTTTCTTTTTCTACACATAAAATGTCAGCTCAGTTTTTCAGAATGCTGGAATCATGAGGCGTCATCGTTCTTTGATCCTCCATGAAGCCAAAAGCAAAAAGATTTGACTGTCTCAAACTGTTTTTGCCCTTTAAAAAAATTATTTAATTAATTAAATTTATTCAATTATGTTTTAATTATTTTATTTTATTTTATTTTTAAAAATTATTATGGCTTGCTTTGAATGAACCTGTTCTACTTCACGTTAAGCATCGTTTGATTGCACTTTGTCTTCAGATTTTTTGGGTAAAGCATGTTTTTTTTTTTCTCTTGCTTTAATGTTTGTAAGAAAGCCTTCAGGTTCTTAATTTGACTCTTTTAGGTTGATCGATATGCAATACATATTGGACATTCAGCTTGAGTTTCTGGCTCCTGACCTCAGCCCGACCCAATGTGACAGTCCAAGACTTTTGGGCAGTCGACCAGCTGTCTCTTTCTGCCACTGTAACTTTCCAATGAATGAATGTTCCAGTCCACCTTCTAGGAAAATGAAAATAGTGGAAGAAAAAACAGGAAAAATCTTTATTTTTTGTAACATTTATTTATTTTTATTACTAAGTTAAATATAGACACAGAGGAGGAGAGACAGAGAGGAAGATCTTCCGTCCGATGATTCACTCCCCAAGTGACTGCAATGGCCAGTACTGCGCCAGTCTGAAGCCAGGAGCCAGGAACCTCTTCCAGGTCTCCCACACAGGTGCAGGGTGCCAAGGCTTTGGGCCGTCCTCCACTGCTTTCCCAGGCCACAAGCAGGGAGCTGGATGGGAAGTGGAGCTGCCGGGATTAGAACCAGTGCCCATATGGGATCCCGGGGCTCGTAGGCAGTGGTCCAACCAATTGACACTTTATGCTAATTCCAAGTTATTGCTCTCTGTTAAAAAAGAAAATAATGGCTGTTTATGTTAAGGATAGACTTAAAAAGAGGGACGAACAAACAAAGAGGTAATGCATTTACTTGTTCACTTTGTAAACGGTGACAATGGCCGAGGTTGAAGTCAGGACCTTGAACTTTATCACAGTTTCCTGACGTACTATGCAAGGATGCCAGGACACGAGCTGCTCTCCACTTCCTTTCAGGTGCCTGGATGGAAAGTGAGGCACCAATGGCTCAAGATTATATCGGGGAAACTGAGGCAGCAATTATATCGCATGTTCACCTTTCAGGCTGCAATTGAACTGTACTGAGAATATGGCCCTCAGTCGTCATTATATATATCTCATGTTTAGAATGTCTAATTATCAATGTCTAATTAATGTCGAGTTTAATTAGTTCTCCCACCTCTCCCCAACAGATACTGTCTGCTGAAAGTTTTAAAGCAATGTCAGGTGTTGAGAGAAGCTCTCACTGCAGCAGGAAAGGAGGTTAAATGGCAGGGCCGGATGGACGACGAACCCGCTCATTACTGCAGCACCTGTGAGGCAAGTAACTCTTAGTACTGAGAGGCAGTTAAAATGTTTAATTTTATTTTTGATTTTATGTTTAATTTTAGGTGAATAAAATTTTTCACGTATGCGCAAATGCCAGCATGCTTTATTTAGCTTATTGGAGGCCAGCTGGATCCGTATGTTAAATAGTTTAATTTCATAATGTGCTGTTGCGTGTATCTTCTCTGAATCTAGTATGTTTAAATCTAACTGAGCAGCTACATTGTGTCACAACTGGAGAACTCCACAGGATTATTAATTATTTTTTTTCAAAAATTTATTCATTTTATTACAAAGTCAGATATGCAGAGAGGAGGAGAGACAGAGAGGAAAATCTTCCGTCCGATGATTCACTCCCCAAGTGAGCGCAATGGCCAGTGCTGCACTGATCCGAAGCCAGGAGCCAGGAGCCTCTTCCAGGTCTCCCACACGGGTGCAGGGTCCCAAGGCCTCAGGCCGTCCTCGACTGCTTTCCCAGGCCACAAGCAGGGAGCTGGGTGGGAAGTGGAGCTGCCGGGATTAGAACCGGCGCCCATATGGGATCCCGGGGCTTTCAAGGCGAGGACTTTAGCCGCTAGGCCACGCCGCCGGGTCTAGGATTATTAATTATTAATTCCACTCCTAGATGGTAGTCAAAGCAACACTGGTTTAAATTGTTTAAAATGATAGGTCATTTACATAAAATAAACGTGAATCTCATGTGTAAATTTGGGTCTTTCCCCCAGCATTTCTCATTACATATATTTAAATATCTCCAAATTCTGAATGCTTAAAAACCAAAAACACTTATGGCTTTAAAGAAAGAGAAAGAGATTTATCTAAATTAGTGATGGGAGTGAAAAATTAGACTTAGATGTTACTCAAATAGTCTTCAAAGATTTTAATTAAACACTACACTAGCGAGTACTAATCAACTCCTTAGCCCACAACAGAAAACTCCTAATTGTTTTTTGTTCACTATAATATTATTGAAAACCTTATAAAGTCTGTAGTTCAATGACACTGTTCACAGATAACTTCAGATAGTTATATTGAAAAAAATAAAAACTTGCTAGATAATGTTAACTGAGAGATTAAATGCTAATCATAAATTGTGAAATTCACTGTTTTGATATTATATGAACTCAAGAGAATGGTTTACTATCAGATCAAATAGATTTTGATTAGGTTATGGTGCTATAAAGAAGTGTGTGTATATTTGAAAGTACCTAGGATATTCCACAATTGTGTCTACAATCCTGCATGAATTTTGCAATTCTTCAATCTCTCTGCTTATAGGAGGTGCCTACTGCTTGTCACTATGTTAATGTTCATAAATATATTTACATTTTTTTTTTTGTTCCTGAAATAGGACAGTTTCCTTATTTCATATCAGTTTCCAGATTTTTTTTTAAGCAGTCACACTACATTTATTCAAACTTTTCTTTCACGGTGGTGTGAAGTCAGCCATTTATGGTCACTGCTTTTTCTCTTGTAAAATAGGTGGAAGTGTTTAATCTGCTTTTTGTCACCGATGAGAACCATGCTCAAAAGACCCATGTTGTACATTGCCAAGATTGTGCACGAAAAATAAGTGGAAATCTGGAAAACTTTGTGGTGCTAGAACAGTACAAAATGGAGGACCTGATGCAAGTCTATGACCAGTTTACACTAGTAAGTCACATCTGTGAGCACAATATCGGTTAGAATCCCTACATTTTTAACATCACAGTTCACTTTTAAAATGTTGTCATAACATTTATGACGTTTGACCTCACCAATAAATTTTATAAAAGTGAACTTATTTTGATTCTGCAGTAATTACTGGGAGAAATAAATGTTTTTGTAACGTGTTGTTTCTAGAGCTGATTGTATTTGTTAAATGCAGTTTTGCCTCAAGTTAATCTCATGTAATGTTAACGTATACAATATTCATGCATGAAAATTCATGGACATTGGCATTTAGAGACACATTGTAATGCTTTCAACGAATCTCTATATTAGCACAGACAATGATTTTAATAGATGATGAATCACAAAAAAAATTAAGATAACATTAGGAATCTTAGGAAACTGGCTAAAGTTATTTAGTTTTGTGTTTCCTTTGAAATTAATGCATAAGTGTTTTGAGTCATGAACAACAAAAAGTTCTTTAGGATTTATATCATTAAAAAAATAATCTGCCCCTTTTTTTAGGTGCCTCCGTTATCATCCTCATCTTGATAGACTTCTACGAATATGGTGTGACATTTTTCTGCTTTTCAGGAAAAACCTGTGCCACTGATTTTGTCACTATTTCGTCAAAACTGTCGACTTAAAGCTATTCTATGCAACCTTCCAAGAACAGAGTGTCAAGCAACTGGAAAAACTGTATATTTCAGAAAAGAAAAAATATTGATCTTATGTTTATCCAGCAAATCGTCACTATTGCAGATGATTGACTTAAAGAGAAGTTTTCTTAATGCCTATTTCTAGACCTGTGGCTCAATTTGCTTCTATATTTTACATCTGCAGAATTTCCTTAAGGGGGAATGAATGACAACACTGTCCTTGTCTTTGTAGGGTAGTGACAAAGTATAAATGTTTGACCAACTTTTGTGTGTGGTTTTTGTTGCTGATGTGGTAAAATATTAAGTGTGAAAGTTTTTCCTTTTGTTGTGTTGCTGTATATTGATTTAAGGCCATAAGAATTACATTAGTTGTTCTGAAATAAAATTTTAAAAACTAATTACGAGGTTAACAAATTGATCACCAAATGAATCACCGATTTAGCAATCCATTAACAAAGTTACCAAAGTTAATAGATTGCATAAAAACTATAGAATAAGCTTCAGATTTATAAATTTATTTATTAATACGTATTTCTTACTTGAAAATATTGGTGAATGGATTGTTAATTTTTTCTGATTGTATTGCCCATAAGATTACTAAGGAGTTGTGTATTTTTAAATAGTACTCCTACATTTTCTGCATGTAAATAAAATCATTTATCCTTGTTTAGAAACTTCTATTAATTTTGAAGAGTTTTCCACTGGTTTTAGTCTTAAAAAGACTTCTTGTAAAGACCTGGTTTTTGTTCACTTTCCAGTTTTATATTATATATTAACACTCATGTATAGTATATACACATTTCAATATGTAATTATGTAACTGTAAAACAATTCTAATTTTTTACATTTGTGATAGTTTTTTGGGATGCCTATTGCAAAGCATTGCTTAATACAAAAGAGTGCTATTTTTTGAACTAATTGTCTTTTCGTCTGACTTATTGACATGAGTTATTGCACAAAAAGCCAAGCGATAAATATTAAAAATTACCACCGCAAATGCAGCCTAAGCCAGCCTGGCCTCCTCCTGGCTCCAGCGCCAGCAAGTGTCAGGTGAGCGCCTCTCCTTGAGTTCTGTGTTCCAGCCTGGCTGGGCCTGTCAGAGCGCTCCCAACTTTTTGCACAAACTGGCAGGTGCTGCAGTCTCACAGAGGTGAGCTCACAGTTCTGCTACAGAATTTGCCCCAGATCTGTTTCTCTCGTGTTCTGGTATGTATTGCAGTCCAGCCTGACATGGCCTGCCCCTGCTCCAACACTTGCAGGCAGGTGCTGTAGCCTAGCCCAGCTAGGCATGCCTCTCTACCCCAGCTTTTACGTGTGCCAGTGGGCAGCAGGAGATGCTATTCAACCTAGTTCAGGTCTCCTATGTGGGCAGGTGCCTTGGCGTGACCCAGACATGCCCTCCTGTTTCCCCCTCCAAATCACTCCATCTCAGCTCCCGTGTCTACCTGCAAGTGCAGTGGCCCAGCCTGTGGAAGTCACTAGAAGTCATTCCTCCTTGGTCAACATGCTCTCAGCCCCTCCCATTCCAACACATTCCCCAGACTCCCTTCCAAGTGCAATCTTCAGCCACCATGTGGAGGCCAGGTTGACGTGGCCTGGCCTAGCATTCCCCACCTTCCCCACATATCTTTTTTTTTTTTGAATTTACTTATTATTTTTAATTCATTAATTACATTGTATTATGTGACACAGTTTCATAGGTACTTGGGTTCTCCCCACCCCTCCCCAAACCCTCCCACCATGGTGGATTCCTCCACCTTGTTGCATAACCACAGCTCAAGTTCAGTTGAGATTCCCCCATTGCAAGCATATACCAAACATAGAGTCCAGCATCTTATTGTCCACATATCTTTTTTAAAAGAAAAATTGAACAGAATAGGCAACTATGCTGGCACATGGCAGCGTTAACACAAATTTGGTATTAACCAGGCCAGAAAATGCCCATCATCCTTGGCTGAGTTTCTCCCAGAAGTCTGACAATTGCCTAGAGATAAGTCAACCTTGGCAGTTGCCTATAGCTGGGGGACAGATTTCATCTAACATAACATTTTTTAGTATATCCATGCTAGTGACAATCACAGAATTTTGATCTTTATGCATGGATAATCTTTCATTATGTATATATGCCACTTTTCCTTTGTCCATTCATGGATATCTAGGTTGATGGACACCTAGGTTGATTCCGTATCTTGACTAGTATGAGCAGTACTGCAGTAAACATGCAAGACCTGGTGTGTTTGTAAACTGGACTGTTCCGTGTGGTGTGGCACCTCTCTTTCTATGAGCTGTGACAAGGAAAATATGAACTCCTGAAGAATCTCCACAAATCTTGGAGAAGGTATAGGATATCCCAAAAGACATAGAAGAAAGTTCAATTCAATCCTCCCCAAATATTAAAGGGCAGAATCATCTCAGATGGTTTTTACAGTTCAATATGTATAGAGTTCTCTTACTAATTCAATAAAGGAATAATATAGGTTCAATAGAAATATTTGTAAGGGGAATGAATAGAAAATTTCTCAAAACTGACATCCAAATAAATAGCCATAAGAAAAAATATGGCCCAGTACAATGGCTCAATGGCTCGATCCTCCCCTTGCAAGTGCCGGGATCACATATGGGCACTTGTTTGTGTTTCAGCTGCTCTATTTCCCATCCAGCTTCCTGCTTATGGCCTGGGAAAGCAGCAAAGGAAGGCCCGGGTCTTTGGGACCCTGTACCTGCCTGAAAGATCCAGAAGAAGCTCCTGGCTCCTGATTCCTCACTTTGGTTGTTGCAGCCATTTAGGGAGTGAACCAGTAAGGTGGAAGATCTTTGTCTCTATCTCCCCTTCTCTCTGTAAATCTGCCTTTCCAATAAATATCCTTTTTTAAAAAGAAGTTAAAGATGAAAAATTGTTTTGGAGAAAGGATTGAATTGAAACCATATAGGAGCCATTTGAGCTGTTAGTAATAATGAAACGCCAAGGAGGGAAGAGTGGAGAGGCTCCTATGAGAGAACATTCGGGCTTGAATGAAGTGCTCCTGAGTATGTTCTCTTTGGGCAACTGTGATCTTGCTGAATGTCTGAGCTCTGTGTTAAGAATATTCAAACTGTGACTTGAGGGAACATCAATGCTCTGAAACTGTGCAACATGGATCCCTTAAATCATTTCTATACCTCCCAATTAAATGGTGTGTGTGTGTGTGTGTGTGTGTGTGTGTGTGTGTACGCATGTGCTGGGGGTGGGGGAAGCCAAACCCTGACCTGGTTCCTAGGACACCATTCATCAGAATTAAGCTGATGGTCCAGATCTTGAGCATTGCAGTGGGCTGGTGATGTCTTATGATTTCTGCATGAAGTACTCTATTAGGCACAAGCCAATCTCTAAATTCCTGTCCAGTCCTACCTTCACTGAAGTCATATTTAGACCTTCAGACTAATCATCTGCTTTTTATGAGATTGTTTCATTTGAAGTTTGGGACTCTTAACTACTAACTCAAGTAACTTCGTTTTTACTCAATCTAGGATATCTTACTCCCCCGATAGTATAATTTTTATAATGTATGTCATATTTGATGCACTCTTAGATGACCACTCAATTGATTCAACACGTTTTTTACTCATCTTCCATGATGTGCAAGCACTGTGGAAGTGTGAGAGACAGCCAAGATGCGTGTGCTTGTAACATTCAAGTGTTGGTGGGGGCAATGAGAAATAATCAATACATAAATAAATAAGGGGCCTACAAGTAGAAAAGCATAATTAAACGGCAAGTTTCTTTTGGTGCAAAAATTTTAGAAATTCATTCATCATTTTTTCATAATATGTATTTTGGACTAACTCTTTGAAGGGATAAGAAGAAAGATTAAGAGGTTTAGGGTAAGAACTGATGGTGGAAAGCTACTACTTTAGAATAGCTGGTTAGGCAACGTTCCTGGCAAGGCACCTCAATATTAAGATAAATATCTGTGGATGAATATAATGTTTGTTAGTAAATTTTTACTGTTTAGGCTTTAGTGGTTTCTTTTGGTGTAATTTTAGTATTATCATGTGCATTTTATCTGTCTTTCCCACATAGATGCTCTATTATAAAAGTATATGTGATGCCCACTTTCCCTAAAAACCCCATTTTAATGATTTTCTAAGTTTTTTTTCTTATGTATTTTATTTTTTTGGATTACATTGCATTATGTGACACACTTTTATGGGCACTGTGATTCCACCCCCCAATGGTGGATTCCTCCACCTTGTTGCATTACCACAGTTCAAATTCAGTTGAGATTCTTTCAATGCAAGCATATACCAGGCAAAAAGTCCGGCATCTTATTGTCCAGATAAGTTCATCAGTTTCTTGGGTAGACCATCTCTGGTCTGAAGGTAGAGCCGGCAGGGTGGTTTTGATAGTTCCACAGAACTGTATTATTGCCACTCTCACCACTCCAAGCACGATGCGGTCATTGGAGAATCCACTGATTGACATAGTCCATCATAGAGTCTCCAGTTGCCCAGTCTTTTCATTGCCAACATATAGCTGAGGTGGTTGATTGACTTGTTCTGCCCTCTGTCTTTTGATGTTTAGCGTTCAGAGACCGAAAGCTCGATTGGGGGGATCCCAGAAGAAACTTTGTGTGAGGTGTTCCCAAACCAGATTCTTGTATGTACTAGTAAGCACAGGGCCCGGCACAGTCCATTGCCCCGATCAGCTGGTGGTTGCAGTTGCTGGGTTGGTTCTGTTTCCATCCCTGTTTTCCACTGGAACCAATGAGTGTTTGCATCCAGCCTGGTTCTGCCCAGCACATACTTGGCCCTCACATCAACCAGTGGGGGCTGCAGCCCAGCCTAGTCAGAGCGACCCACAATAACCCCAACCAGGCGTGCCCCCTACCCTGGTTTGCCAGTATGTGTAGCACACTGGTCCAGTCTGTCCCATATCCCCTTCTGCTCTCATACATGTCAATGGGTATTAAAACCTTGTCCCATTGGCATGGATCGGGGGCAGACCAGGCTGAACCAGTTCACGTCATCCACTGGCAAATCCGAACACCGGAACAGAGTGTGGGTCGAGCCAGGTTTGGTCGCAACAAAACCAGTGCACAATATGGAATGCCAAGGTGAGGTTGCCTGTGCCAGATGTGACTGCAGCACCCAACCAGCACACGTGAGAACCAGGAAGGGAGGGGGCAGAACCGGTAGGGGAAGAAGGGGTGGTTCCCTTGCTGGACAGCTACTCCCACTGGAGAGCCTGAGCTGGGATGGGGGCAGACCCTACCAGGCAGGGCTACAACACCTGTGGGCCTCATGTGGACCAGATCAGGGAAAAGCCAGGCTGGACTGATTGTTCCTACTGGTGCAATCTACAATTAGAGTGGGTGAGGGTTGTTGGGGCTTAGCCACAGCAGAAGCTGGCAGAAGCTGACACTGGAGGGCCAGTTCTGTCCAATTAAACCACAGAACCACCTGAAGAGTGCATAATCTGGGAGTGGAAGTGGCCTGGGAGGGAAATAGGGGACTCTTCCCTCTTGGGTTACCACCCCCACGGTAGGGTGTGATTTTCTAAGTTTTAAACCTTTCGAGACTCACCTTTCAAATAGTTCTATCGTATTCCTTAACTATTTTCACATTGTTAGATACTTAGATTATTTCTCATTTCTTGCTATGATGGTGAACTCTGATATTAAAAATGTTGGAAGTACTTCTTAGAAGACTTGAAGAAGTATGTTATACATACTTAAAAAGCTATTTAAAGATAAAAATTTAAAATATTTATACAATGAATCATTTTAAGGGAAAAGTATTTCCATACCCAAAAAATACTACCTGCTTATATACCATCGGTCTGTATGTATTCATAATATAATTGAGTATGCATAGATATTCTCACACACCTAATATGTTTATATACCAGCTGTCTTCCTTCTAGCATCTATCAATCACCTATCTTTTATCTGTCTATACCAACATATAATCCACTCTGACTCCTTAAAATAAGTGAACTTGTCTGTGCACCTTGGATATTTAAGCCTCAATGCTTTTAACATTCCCTAAATTCTTTAAAAGTTTGGGATTTTCAGCGCACATCTAGTCTTTTCTTGGCTTACATTTTATTTTTTTTTTTAAAGATTTATTTATTTTATTACAAAGTCAGATATACAGAGGAGGAGGAGACAGAGAGGAAGATCTTCCATCCGATGATTCACTCCCCAAGTGAGCCGCAACAGCTGATGCTGCGCCGATCCGAAGCCGGGAACCAGGAACCTCTTCCGGGTCTCCCACGCGGGTGCAGGGTCCCAATGCATTGGGCCGTCCTCCACTGCTTTCCCAGGCCACAAGCAGGGAGCTGGATGGGAAGTGGAGCTGCCGGGATTAGAACCGGCGCCCATATGGGATCCCGGGGCTTTCAAGGCGAGGACTTTAGCCGCTAGGCCACGCCACCGGGCCCTTGGCTTACATTTTATTAAAGAACAGTTTTTCCCAAAGTGGTACTCCTCGCTGCTGTTCCTAACATTGCCATGTTCAAGAAACACAGGTTGTAGAGGAATCTCTTCTCGGCAACAGTGCTTGCGGCTGAGAAGATTCCGCGCACTGAAGACAGAATAGCTGACCCACTGGACACATTGCCTGAAGCTGCCCTGGCGAGGGCTGGGCCGCCGGATGGCCACGGCCTGTCAGGCAGGATGCTGTCCACAATGAGGAGCTCACGTTTTCTTCAAGGAAAATCAGCGCCTCGATCGACTTGCGTGTTAGTATATCTCCTGCTGCCCTCAGCAAAGTCCGTACCAGGTTCACACTCAACAACAGTTTCCTATTTTAATGAAATTAGCCTGTGAAAGTGTATGCCATTTTTATATCCATTTAGTCATTTTTATTCCTGCATTATGAGTACAGCTTGATAATTTGCCAGCTTACAGAAAAGTTGCATCACCTTAATATGTTGGTTGATTTGCCACATTAGCTTCTCTGTGTGTAAGCATAAACACTCCCCCCGCCTCCCCATGCACATGTCTGCGGGCATGCATTTCCTTCTTGACCTGGGGATCCCCTATCTAAATGCTTCCTGGTATGTGACTACACATGGAAAGTTAGACCCAGACACACGACCTCTGTCCAGTATAGGTCCAGATTAGTTTCCACAGTGGTGGCTTTGAGGTATTTGCCGTCTGTTGCACCATTTGGGATCCAATCTAGGGTCATGCAGTGCATGCTGGTACCAACTCTCTTGTTTCCTTTTCAGCTAGAAAGTCTGCCCTTCTCATTTGTGTCTTTCACATCACTGGTATTTTGAAGAGTCCAGTCCCACTCATTTGCTGACTGCCTCTCAATTTTCACTCATTGTTTTCTCAAGAATATTGCATTATGCTAGGATTTTAACAGCAAGTCCTTGTCTGAATCTTATTGTACAAAGATACTTCAAAAGACTCATGAGAAAATGGAATTACAAGATGTTTATTGGGGTGCAAACAATTTGAAACACGGGTATACTTTGTGATAGTACACATTTTCTGCAGAATTTTTAAAGATTCCTCTTATGCACAGATTTCAAAAAGCTTAAAAGATAAACGTATCTCTTCATGGTGTTTTGCATGAACTATTGGAAGTGCCCTCACACAGCCTGACGAAGTAGGCGTGTCAGATGGCTCAGCGAGCAGAACCAGTTACACAACAGCCACAACAGATAGGCTTTCTGCCTGAGAAGTGGAGATTCCAAGCTATTACAGATATGCTAGAAAAAGCACCAGTTGGAATGCCAGGCGATCTCAGCCACTGAGCTGACTTGGACGGATTGAGACCTCAGAAGGTGGGCCTGGGGCATTGGGTGGGGGGCAGGCTCTGACCCAGAACTGTGCCTGTGGCAAGGAATGACCTGCTTCAAGTGGCCATTTTATTTTCTTACCTAACCTGGGCCAAGTTCATGAACTATCCAGAGACACATAACAATGCTCACAAGGCTGATTAGAAGTTGAGACAATTTTTCCTCTCTGGGTCATGCTGTGCCCACACACGTCTACATAATCACCAGCCATGTGGTTTAATGTCATCCTTATACTAAAGAGCCATGAATTCCTCTGTTAACTGTTGTTAAACATTCAGAAATATTTAGCTCCCACTCTCATATTCACTAGTGTCCATCAATATTGTAAATATAATAACAAGACTAAACGCTAATGAATTCCATCCCAGGTATGATGGTAACAGCCTGGACGTAGTTCCTGTAATGTTGGCATTTAAACTTGAATATAGAAAAAAAAAATCTCAGCTTGGAATTTAATTACAAGAAAATAGAGGCGATTTTGCTGCGATTAAAAGGCAAGCGTTTGCAGCTTCCGCAGCGTGTGCTTCAGTTAAACTGCTTCTATTCCGGTGTGTCTTGAGAACAAGTTTCCCACTCTCGGTGAAACACAGATTTCTTGTTCTTCAGCTCCTTCCCATTGGGGTAGTAAGGAAGCTGAGTGGTCTTCTTGGTTAACCCTGCAAGTGGAGAAGGCGGGCGATTGGCAGTGGCTCTCCTGACTTCAGCAGAGCCACCTCCTTCGGAACCCTGAAATTTCTATTCAGAACACAGATTCACAAGCAGTTGTCCAAAGTGAGAGCGAACTCTTCCAGGTTCTTTGTCAGCTTTGCTCAGGGGTAACTTCTTGCCAAAGTACAATGTAATTTCACAACCAGCACATCACCATAGATACATCCTTCCAGTCTTGTTCAGAATCCCGCAGTTTGCTTGTACACAACCCTTGGTGTGTGTGTGTGTCTGCTGTTCTATAAACTAATATCTTGACTGTATGAACATACTCTTATTTAAAAATATTTATTTCATTTTCATTGGAAAGGCAGATATACAGAGAGGAAGAGAGACAGAGAGGAAGATCTTCCATCCGATGATTCACTCCCCAAGTGAATGCAATGGCCGGAGCTGAGCCGATCCAAAGCCAGGAGCCACAAGCAGGGAGCTGGATGGGAGGTGGGGCTGCCGGGATTAGAATCTGCGCCCATATGGGATCCCGGTGTGTGCAAGGTGGGGACTTTACCCACTAGGCTACTGCATACTCTTGACTTACCATTTCCACACTTAGGAATCTCGTCTCCAAAACTGCGGATGTTCACAAAGCCATGGATCTAAAACATGGATCTCAGCACTTTGTGCTAGTGAAGTACATGGTCACACAGTGATTGCACCATTGTGGCAATAACCAGATACTTCAGACAGAAATGGAATGCTATGCAGCGATGAACAAAGAAAGAGCCAAGCTATGATACTGGAATGGTAAGCTCTCCCAGACAGAAACAGTGTAAAAGGCATAGGAAAAATATAGGTTGCTACAAAACATTTCCCAGAAACTAGGGGGCAATAAATGTGCAGACCCATGTGCATATTGTTGCGGGGTGTGAGCGAGATCACACCTGACAAGTCTAGGGTTTATTAAGGAGTCTTTATTAACCAAGCTTGGTGATAACAGGGCCCACTAGAAATTGCAAATCACAAGTCCCCATGGCAACACAGTCTGAATCAAAACCCTGAGAGGAATAAATGGTCATTACCCTGAAGTCCATCCATTAAGCTAAACACCTATGTCCCAGCTTCCCCAACAACATAAGTTATCCTAAGAGACATGCAGCGAGTAACCTGGGCATACTTACAAAGCTGCAGACACTCACCTTTCCCTGGCTTCTCTGCCCACATTCCATCACTGCCAGGCCTCACCCCTCCTGGAACTCCTGATAGCACACACATTAGAAACAAACATCTTAACGTTGCTATCTGCACTGTCCCGCCCAAGCAGAGAACTGAGGGTGAGGAATACAGACACACAGGGGCCATGCTCAGGGGACACCTGTCCGCAGAGTCTGTCCGTGGGAAGCCAGACAGCAAGCAGGTACTGGGGAGGCCAAGAGTCGGAGTGCCAGAGCGAGGGAAGCACACGACCAATAAGCCAGCCTCTCCTGAGCCTTTACAGGGCTTGTGAGGGGGCGTGGTTACACAGTAATGCAATACTCCCCCCTCTCAGGTTCCAGATGACCACAGGTGAGCACCACAGGTGGGCAGGAGGGAACGCCTAGGTGGTGGGAGAGTGGCTTCCAAGCTCGTGACCCTGAACTAGCTGCTTACCTCACCGCACACACAGGCATTTAAGACTCTTTCAATTGCTGACAGTGGTTACAAATGTTCCAAGACCCATAAATGGAAGATCTTTGGCATTAAAATAGATCTACGACCATTGCACAGCCAGAGTGTTCGAGTCTAACTCAGAGCCCTTCTCCAAGGCGGCCGTGGAAACAGGGTTTATCTGAAGACACAGATGCAGGGAGCTGTCAAGCAAGCTGACCCCCTTAATGAAACAAAACTATCCGTCTGAAAGAGTAACAGCGGAGAAAGAACAGGCTCCTTCCGCACCCCCACAACACCCAGCAAACCATGTTTCCAATTGCAAGGCTTCATTATCTACCCAGAAGTTAAAGCCAGTTATGTGGAGGGAGGCTGAGGTAGGACATTCAACGAAATCCTTGCAGGTAAAAGGAAGAAGACAGAAATATTTTTGCAAACGTGCGGTTTTGTAACATAAAGACACATTTTCCACTAAGGGACTCCCAGCAAAATTGAAACCACATGTGCAGATGGCCAGTGCGTGTTACCACACACGCAGTGCAGCCGGGCTGCTGCAAAACCAGCTTGCTTAGCTCCTGGGTGCTGGGCTTGTCTCAACAACAAGCAAGCCCCACGTAACAAACGGGATCTCGGCGGGGGGCGGGGGGCCACGTTGCCTCCCGCCAGAGAGCTGTTTGCTTCACCCCACGCGGCTCCCCCGGCTCGCCCAAAAGTTACAAAGTCTGAGTTTCCTTCCTGATAAACTCCAAGGCTTTCTCACTGATTGGCCTCGGTTTTGGAAAGGACGTGACATCAGCAACTTTGCAGACCTGGGGCTGGAGGGCTGTTGTGGCCTCTGGCTGGCATGCAGCCAGCGAGGTGGATCGTGTGTGGGCGTGCTTGCCTGTCTTCCTGACCACAGGTAGCCCTCCGCTTGTCATGTCCGGGAGTCAGAGCAGAACGCGTGCAACTTAGCTAGCCACAGAACTGCGCGTTCCCCGGAGTAGGGGGAACATGGAATTTAGACTTTACTGAGCAACCGGAGCGTGGACCTTGCTGGCCCAGGAAAACAGCATGGACGAGGAGCAAGCGGGCAGCCGCAGCAGCAAGCCTCTGGGGCAAGAAGACATTCCGGACCCTAGGCTTCTTTCAAACCCACTGATGGGGGGTGAGTTACTGGGGTCGGGAATGGGGGTGTGGGAGGTTTGGAGAGAAGAAAGAGCTGGGCCGCTTCAGTAGCTCAGGCCAAAATGTGTCTGCGGGGCCGTTACTGGACAGATGCGTGTGTCCGCTGCTCTGTGCCCTTGATACTGTTGTTCCGACGTGCTCTCTACCTCTCTCTGCAGAGTTTTGTAAGGACGCAGATGGCTTCGTTCGGAGCTTTTCTCCAGTAAACATTTAAACTCCACAGAATCATTCCCTGTGAGCCAAGGGGGTGATTTATTAAGTTGGAGGTTTACATTTACTTATAAATAGGAAAGTGTTAATATTCAATGGTTTCGTGTCGCATTAACAAGTCTTCAGGCATTTGGTATTTAGATGGAGCTGGCCTTAAAAATGATGGACAGACATTGATTTTATCACATTGGGCGGGGGAGACTTAAACCTTTGGAGAAGCGTCTTACAGGTATGGTTCTCACCTGCTAGATACCCTTGCTAATGTCTAGAACCCCACACCTAAAGGTGAGCACTTAGCAGGTGCCTGCTGGCTGGCTGCTCCAGGCGACAGGGGGAAGAGGTTAAACACCGTGGTAGACCGCCTACCACACTTGTTGATCAGAGGGATAATCAAAAAGAGAGGCCTTTTTAATCTCTTACTGTACATATACTTGAAAGCAAAAAACCGGAAGAAATAGACGTGTATTCCCTGTGGTGGAGGCCACGACCCGGGCCCTGTGTGCATTTCTCTCTATGACGTGAGCAGAGCACACATTGCGAAGCAGGCTTTGGAGCCACAGGGAAGAACTGCACTGACCAGCAGGTGTATCAGCACCAGGAAAGAGGGGCAGTGTCACAAAGTGTTTCTTAAAACAAATTTAATAAGTGTATTTTAAAATCAGCAAACCAATTATTATGAAAAGAATCGGTAGTTATGCTTGTTTTATTTTCCACATAGGAGAAAGTGCCAGTTTTTCACTGGATTTCCTTGTTTAAAAGAGTTGTTTTTTTAAACTAGTATCTGGCTCCCCAGCAATAAGAGAAATAAAAATAAAAACCACACTGAGGTCCAACCTAACCCAAATTAGAATAGTCAAAATACAGAAATCTAATAACACCTGCTGGCAAAAATGTGGAGAAAATGGTACCCTACTCCACTGCTGGTAGAATTGCAGACGTGTGCGGCCACTGTGGATGTCAGTATAGAGAGTGCTCAGAAAACTGACAATGGATCTATCGTATGACCCAGCAGTCCCACTCCTGGCAACATAGTCAAAGGAAGTGTCACCTACATGCAAGAAAACACCCTGCATCCCTATATTCGTAGCAGCACAGTCCACAACTGCAAAGACATGGAAACAACCTAGATGCCCATTGAAAGAGGCATGGATAAAGAAACTGTGGCACATCTAATCTGCTCAATGGAATATTACTCAGCCATTAAAATAATGACATTCTACCATTTGCAGCAAGATGGTCCCAGCTAGAGACCATTATGCTCAATGAAATAAGCCAATCCCCAAACAAGAAATATTATATGTTCTCTCTGATATAAAGCAACTTCCATGCAAAACACAAGACGAACCACAAAAATAGACAAGTGTACACTTATATTCTCAAAAACGAGTGTTGTAATGGAGACCTGAGCACCAGGAAGCAAAGAACTCCAGTCTCATATGCTAGCAGAATGCTAAAGGGGGAAGGAGAAGGGAGGGATGGGGGAAGCCGTATACCCACAAACCGTATCATGGAAAATAATGACAATAATACAGGTTTCTTTTTGACTTATTTGAAAAGCAGAGTGAGAGCAAGAGAATGTCCATCAACTGTTTACTTCCTAGATGACCACAGTGGAATGAGTTGAGCCAACCAAAGTCAGGGACCAGGAGCTTCTGCAGGTCTCCCACGTGGCTGCATGCACTCAAGGCCTTGGGTGATCCTTGGTTGCTTTCCCAGGCTACAAGCTGGAAGGAAGTGGGGTGGCAGGGACTACAATCGCTGTGTATATGGGTTGTTGGTGCTACAGGCCTTGTCTTAAGCTGCTACTCCACAGTGCCAGTCCCTTCACTGGGTTTTCTTTCCTTCTTTTCTTTTCTTTTCTTTTCTTTTCTTTTCTTTTCTTTCTTCAGAAACAGCTAAGATGGTAAACTTTATTATGTATGTGGGTTTTTTTTACCGTAATTTTTTAAATTAATAATCCTACTTAGTTGATTAGCGTACAAAAGGTCAAGGGCTACAGGAAAGTGGGTAATACGATTGTTTCCACACTAATATCATCATTTTTTCCCTGTATCTGGGGTCAGGGAAGAAACAAAGGGAAAAGCCTCACCCAGCCTCCCACCCATCCCAGGTCTCCGATGTGGGGCACGCTCCAAGGGTCCTGCTCAAGCAGTTTTGATAGTTCTTTCTTTGTTTAAAAAAATATTTTTGGGGGGCCCAGCGGCGTGGCCTAGCGGCTAAAGTCCTCGCCTTGAAAGCGCTGGGATCCCATATGGGCGCCGGTTCTAATCCCGGCAGCTCCACTTCCCATCCAGCTCCCTGCTTGTGGCCTGGGAAAGCAGTCGAGGACGGCCCAAAGCATTGGGACCCTGCACCCGCGTGGGAGACCCGGAAGAGGTTCCTGGTTCCCGGCTTCGGATTGGCACGCACCGGCCCGTTGCGGCTCACTTGGGAAGTGAATCATCGGACGGAAGATCTTCCTCTCTGTCTCTCCTCCTCTCTGTATATCCGGCTTTCCAATGTAATAAATCTTTAAAAAAAATATTTTTTTGTTTATCTTCAGGGCTGGTGTGATGGCTCAACTGCTGAATCCTTACCTTGCAAGCTGTGGGATCCCATATGGGCTCCAGTTTGTATCCCGACTGCTCTGTTTCCCATTCAGCTCCCTGTTTGTGGCCTGGGAAAACAGTGGCAGATGGCCCAAAGCCTTGGGACTGTGCCCCCACATGGGAGACTCGTAGGAAGCTCCTGGCTTTGGATCAGCTCAGCTCCAACTTCTTCCGGGTCTCCCAAGTGGGTGCAGGGTCCCAAAGACTTGGACCATCTTCTATTGCTTTCTCAGTGCCTTAGCAGGAAGCTTGGATGGAAAGAGGAGCAGCCAGGACATGAACAAGCGCCCACGTGGGATATTCATGCTGAGGAGAGCGAACAGTAACCAAGTCACAGTAAAGTGTTAAGCTGCAGTGCCAGCCACTTTAGTGGATTTTTTTTCTTTTGCTTTTGTGAGTTTTGAAATTCTTGTTTCCATTGTGCATTTTTGCAAGCATAGGACTTCCTCCCTTTCCTCCCCCCCCCCCGTTGTCCCCTGTATTTTAGAATGACACAGTCTTTCAGCTGTAGTTATGACTCCAACATTCTACTCTGCACATGGGTCATGGTACAAAATGGCCCAGAATCTAGTATCTTGTTGTCAGGGTATATTAACAGTTTTATGAGGGGGGTCTTGTTTTTTTCATACAAATTACGAAATAAACAAGTATTTGGACAAATTCACACATGTCTTTTTAGTATTCTCTTATTTTGATCTTTACATAGTTGATTAGGGCACATCTTTTGTTAGTTTTTAAAAGATTTATTTATTTATTATTTGGAAGGCAGATTTCTAGAGAGAAGGAGAGGGAGAATCTTCCGTTTGTTGCTTCACTCCCCTAATGGTCACAAAGGCCAGAGCTGGGCTTAACCTACTATGTCGGGGCCCTGCACCCTGCACTGTGTTTTCTGAGGGTCCCAAGCCAACCCTAATGGGGCTAGGCCTGGTGGGTGGAGTTGGGTGAGTGAGCGCACTGTTTCCGCCAGCATGTGGGGCCCTAGGGAGTGAGGACGTGGGCGGAGATCTGCGCATGGCTGGCTGGGGAAGCTGGACAGCTTCCAGGAGGCGGGGGCTGCTGCTTGGGGTACACTTGGTGATGGTGAGAGCTCTAAGTAAATCTGCTAGCCATGGGGTGCATGGCAGTGGGGTCCTAGGAGATTGTGGCACCCACTCCCTGGTTCTCAGGCTCCCACACGCCCAACCTTCCCCACCCGTGCCGCAGCCCCTGCAGGGTGTGCAGTGCTAATGGCACTGGGCACTGAGGATGCTGAATGCTGCTGCCGCAGGCAGTGATGGGAGTGGCCCTGCCCTGGCCCATGCTGAAATCCTTTTAAATCCTGCCCTGATTACGCTATGAGGCTTTGGTTTGGATTAAACTCTGCAGATAACACAGAATAGGTGAGAAGTTCTCAGGAAAGAAAAGTCAGACCGGGCCTTGATTAAAGGGTTAAAGGAGGGCAAGCAGCGCAAAGGATCATGTTTTCTAGCATCAGAGAGCACTCCATTGGCAGGAGGTGGCAGAGGGGAGCCTTGAGAGTGCAGAGAGGAAAGGAGAGTGTGGAGCTTCTGGTGGAACAGTGGAGCAGGTGAGTGCCTCGGGCCTGCTGGTACTTAGCACAAGGCTGTGACAGTCTGAAGCTTGGGAGCCGTGCAGGCTGGGCGTGGCAGACGTCACAATGATCTGCCCAGGAAGGGTGATGGAAGCTCAGGCAGGAAAAAGGGTTGGAAGTCCAGGAGCGCTGGGGCGGGCCTCCGGCCAGGACACCGGGGCAATGCGTTGCCCAGGGAAGCTGAAACAACTCTGATGTTGTGACACAGGGCCAAGGAAAGAGAAGCTCTGGAGGAGTGCGGAGGCGTGGCTACCTGGGGCTCTCTCAGCTCCTCCTTGCCTGCCTGGCAAATTCCCACTCAGTGGAAATGCTGTGTGACGACAAAGGCAGACGTGGTGTGGAGCGTCTGTGGGCCAAGGAACACCAAGAATTGCTGGCCACTGGCAGAGGCCAGCAGTGATGACCAAGGATTCCCTCTGGAGCCTTCTGGCCCTCTGGCAGCTTGACTGTGGACTTCCGTCAGACTTCCAGCCCAGCTTCGAAAACTGAGACAATCACTTTCCGTTGTTTGGAGCCACCCAGCTTGGTTATGGCATGCTTAGGAAGCCAGCTCATATCTACTGCAAGAAACTTTGGGGAAATTCACTGTGGGATCCAGTATCTGCGGGAACCGCAGCCCCGACGGAGCCGTCGTGGATGTGGCCAACGCCTCTGCTGTGGTTCTCACCTGCACGCTTGTACAAGATCGTCCTTTCCTCACAAAACTGACCGCACACTCAGAGCATCACATTTACACAAGGAGGCAGGCAAGAACATCACTGAAAAGAAACAATTTCGTCCTCTCGTGGTGAATTTTAGACATTAGGTCCCTCAGCAGGGCTGTTTTCTGGAGGGAAACTGCCTGTTTCGCTAGAATGGGTACTAATGAGATCCCTGTGGAGAGAGTCACCCTGCAGACAGAGCTGGGAGGGGCAAGGTGGGGAAGAGGAGGGGACAGGAGCGGCTGTTGATGGAATCCAAGAATTACCAGGGGCAGGATAAACTTGCCTGGAAGCTGCTTCAGTAGACCTTCCTGTTTGCCTCTTTCTGACCGTGAGCCCATCTCTCTCTCCTCCTTTTGTTTGTCCTGGAATTGAGGCAAAGTCTCCTTTGAGTGTAAACACAGCACCCAGATCCTTGGTAGTGTTGCTTCATGCCACTGTGTCTGTTCTTTATCATGTCCCAAAGAGTAGAAGCAAATCATCTAGTCCCCTCGGAGTCCCTCAGTGTGAATTCTGTCTTTTTGACTTTGCAAAATGTTGCCCAAGATGGATTTGTCTTGTTGCCCAGCATTCACTGGGACTCTCAGAGCTTTGTTAATAGCCTTTTTTTTTTTCAGAGTGAAGCAATTAGTGCATTTCAAATCTCTTCCGAAATAATGGACATTGGAAAAATAATTCCAGAAATTGCAGTAAAAATGAGATGGCAACCTTGCTGATGTACCACAGGTTGATAGAAACAAAATTTATTTTTTCTTTCTTTTTTTAAGATTTACTTATTTTTATTGGAAAGACAGATTTGCAGAGAGAAGGAGAGACAGGGAGAAAGATCTTCCTCTTCGGATCCACTCCCCAAGTGGCCACAACAGCTGGAGCTGAGCTGACCCAAAGCCAGAGGCTTTTTCCAGGTCTCCCACGCAGGTGCAGGGTCCCAAGGCTTCAGGCCATCCTCTATTGCTTTCCCAGGTCATAAGCAGGGAGCTAGAAGGGAAGTGGGGCCGTCGGGACCTGAACCAGCACCCTTATGGGATCCTGGTACGTGCAAGGTGAGGACTTTAGCCACTAGGCTACTGCTCCGGGTCCAGAGACACAGTTTCAAAGAAAGGCAAGCTTAATAGCACCAATTGGAGGATTTGTGGAGTGGTCTCACAAAAGGGACTCCCTGTCTTGTTTTAAATGAGAGCTACACTGTTGGATCCAAGGTATTTATTGCCAGGGATCTCATTTGGCATCCATTTTTTCCCTCTTTTTTGGCAACAAAATAAATAGACCATAGCTGAACAAGCAGTGAGAAAGAATCCTTAATACCTGTCAAGTGTCTTTGATTGTGTGTTGGTATCTAGAGATAATGACCCTTGAATTTCAAAGACTTTGCAATGGGAAAGAGTATTGTGTCCTTGAGCCTCTGCCTCATCCATCAGTCACGGCTGCTGAGAGTCATCCGTGTGGCCCCGGAGGCGCGCAGGTCCCGGTTCCTGTTGATTCTGCACTTTCTAGCTGCCAGGAGGTAGGAGAGGCGGTTGAAGTGACTTCTGCGTTTTAATAGGTACAGGCTGAGCTTGTACCTCAATGACTGGGCAGACCCGCCTTTGCACAAGGTTACGTCTCAGCTATCTCTTCAGGATTTTTCCAGAATTGAAGAGAGAGTGTGGACTAATCCTTGTCCCAAACTATGATGTTTGCTAAGTTGTACATATGGAGAGACTTCGAAAGGTTCATGCAAAATGCTCATTATTCTTCAGTTCCATTTTCTTCTAATATTTTGTGCTTTCTCTGTGTGTGTGTTAACTCAGTCTATTCCCTGAATATTAGGAAAAAGTTAATTTATTCGATATCACTATTTAAATTTTTTTGCGCAACCGTTACATTGCTCAGAGACCTGCTGAGGTTGAAATCTTTGTTGCCGTTTAACATGGAGGTAGCCTGAAAGATTCTGTATGTCTTCATCTAGGCTGCTTCATGCATTGTTGGTGGGAGTCTAAAGTGGTACAGCCACTTTGGAAAATAGTCTGAAAAGTTTATGCATTATATTTAATGCCCAGAATGTGTGCATCCAAACAGTAAGGAGATTGGTGGTTGTCAAGTGCTGGAGAGGGTGAACCTAAGGAGTGAATGCTAATCGGGATTTGAGGTGAAAGAATTATTTTAAAATTGATTGTGATGTTGGTTGTTCAACTCTGTGACTATATTGGAAACCATTGCATTACAGATTTTAAACGAGCCAGTTGCATGCATCTGAATATCTCAATGATGTGTTAGCATCACAGCGTCCTACTCCGCATACCACAGCAATGTTTGACTTCCATAAGAGGCTGGGGGTTTGTGCATTGCATGGGGATGCCAAGCCTCAGGCAGACTGTATTCTGTGGTTGGAAAATTTCATTTCTTGCCCTGAATAAAGGAAGTAATTGTTGCATAGTGAATGAGTAGAGAGTAAGCACCATTTTTTTCTGTACTTGATAATGTAATTGCATCTTTGCGTGTGTGTGTGAAATCTGAACAGAGCTACACTTTAAATAATCTAGGCAGCTAATTGGGGTCCTAAACTGTCAACTTCAATAATCTCAGGATGCTTAAAGAAAGGTTGGGGAATGTGGCAGCTGAATTTTTTAGACATTAAGCACTTGGAAGAAGAATTGGCTTAATCATCACACATATGGTGATCCATTAAGGTACATTTACACATTTATTTCACACTGGTTTTCGAAAGCTTTCTCCATTCGTGGCTCCTTCTTGTCACTACCGATTTGGTGTGAGTTGTATTTTGCATTATCAGTACCAACAGAGTGGAACTAGTTGTTCTTTCAATTCTGACTGGGAGGTGAACCTTGCCATATTTGTAGGCTGCATTATAAAGTGCATTCTCTGGGAGCAGCAGTATTTTACTTTGTTTCTGAGAGCAGTGGGAAGCGTGAGGACACTGAGGAGTATTGGACGTCAGGTTTGGCTAGTGGCCAAAAACCATGTTGCTCAAGGTGCCTTGCCTTGAGGCCTCAGCATGAAGTGTGCCATGTGTGCTGTGGGCGGGCTCATCCCACTTCGTGCTTTGTACTCAACGTTTCTGGAGTGCATCTGGAAGGATGTGCATTTATTCACTAGGACACTACTGCAGGGCACTGGTGGCTTAGGGTGGCAGGCAGGCATTAAACACACGGCCTTTTGGTGACAGTGGTAGTGGTCGCCCTGCTGCTCCAGGGCTGTCCAGCTTTTAGGAGTGCTCAGTGCTCTTGGCTGGCTTGGCTGGTTTCGGGTCAGGCTGCCTTGTTTGTACTTGTATGTTCTGTCTCTACCAAAGTGGTGGAGTGAGCGTTGAGGCGGGACCAGGCAAGCCTGCTCACACTCCGACTTCCGTATCTATCTGTATAGGAATTTAGACGGAGTGTGAGATAAGAAAAAAATCAAGTCTATGATGCGTTTGGTTACATCCACACCCAATGAGAGAGAGAGAGAGAGAGACAGAGCGCACGAGCTTAATGTGTGAAGATAGGGTTACAGGGCTCTTTGCTGAGAATTTGTATTCCTTCCATACGGCTGTAGCACAGCTTTACAATTTGAAATAGCAATGATTATGAACTCCATTCAAGACTAGTTGAATTAGAGCTGAATGATGGTAGTAGCTAGCTTGTATTGCGCCATGGGTAAGTATATCACTGTTCTCGTTATACAGAGGAGGTAAGTGAGAACCAGGGCTTTCTTAAAAGTCAGCTCAGTCTCCTAACCATATGGCATGCTGCCTTTGGGGGTAGATAATACCCTGCCTCAAGGTCAGAATGAACTCTGATTTGCACTTCATGTTAGGACAGGAAGTAATCTATAAATAGATATGGTTCTTTTATTATCTGTCTTTTTAAAAGACATATTAAATGCATTTATTTTATTGTTTTATAAATAGATATGGTTCTGTTTAGGGTTGATTCCAGACCTAATGATTTATGTAATTACATGATGACTACTTACTGGTGTACGGTACTGATTACTGAGAATGCCAAAGTGTGTTTCATTCAGGAAATCAGACTGGCAACCACAGCCAAATGCATTCATGCCAATAATTGGTGACACACTCAATTACATGGCTCATTTGCCTTTGAAACCAGCATGTACGTAGTTTAGTCATCTGTCGTACCATTCCACCTCTTTTGTCCTCAGTTCGGGGTTGTTGTTTCTTGAGTATCCATACACGGCTAGTGAAGTGCACGACAGTGTGGCAGAGGGGAGAGATGCTGGGGCTCTGATGGGGATTCTGGCTGATTGACTCCAGGTGTCCTGCTGGGACCCAGCAGGAGCTCAGGACGGGACAGGGGCTAGCTGCATTAGGATGTAACCATGCCTCCGCTTGCCTGCAGATGCGGTGTCTGACTGGTCTCCTATGCATGAAGCTGCTGTTCACGGACGTGTGCTCTCTCTGAGGAACCTCATCAGCCAGGTAGCTTTTTGTTTCCCTCTTTTCTTTCCCTTTTCTGTAACTCTGCCTTTTAAGTGAATAATTTAAAAAAAAAGTAGACTAGGATGATACTCTACCAGCTCTAACTTCGGACCAGAAATGGTCTCCCCAAGAAACTGTTCAACCCATCCGGACAATAAGTAGCTGGACTCCATGCTTAATATATGTTTGCAAGGAAAGAATCTTGATTGAATTTGAACTGTAATACTGCATCAAGGTGGAGGAATCCACCAGGGGGGAGGGGAGGGGGAGGGGTGGGGGGATTCCCAGAGCCTATGAAACTGTCACATAATGCAAAATATTAATAAAGATTAAAAAAAATAAGTAAGTCTCTAGAATGAACAGGTGAAGTAACAGAGTTGGAAATGAGAAAGAATTCAAGATTGGTGGAGAGAATCATGGTGTTTCCATTAAAGAGTCACTATATGAATAATTAAAATGGATAAAAAATTAAAAAAAAATACAGTGATTGCCACAGAACACGTTCTATACCAGTTGAATCAATGGCCTGTAAGTCAGTGCATTCATGTTGCCACTGTTTTATTCAACAGACTGTGTCTTTAAAAATAGCTGTGCGACAATGACTCTGCTGGCGTTTGCCAGATGTCTGCAGATGCGTTTGGTTGTTGCGCTGGGAGGTGCGTGGCAGTGGCTTGGCTTCTTGTGGGGAGAGCCTGGGGCCGTCGCAGCTGCAGCGCGTTGGACAGCTCCCCGCATTGAAAATATTTCAGTTCCAAATGTCAGCAGTGCTGAGTTTAAAAACCTCTCATGTAAAAGAAATACATGGAAATGTCTTTTTTAAAATTTAGTCATAATTTCAAAGCCATTTGTGGTCGTGCTGGGTCCCTAGTTGGCAGTAGCTCTGAACAGTTCCATTTTCATTTCGTTGCTCCTTGGGTATAAAAGCGCACATTGATTGGAGTTATGCTGGTTTTTAATTACTGGAGACCTGAACCAAGGTATTTTTAAGGGAACAGTTTAAATCACCAATCAAAATCCTAATAAAGTTTTTCGCCACGTAACTCTGCTCTCTGAAAAGACAGTGGTTTTTAAAGCCAGGGCCGTCTGGCCGTTTGTGTGTCAGAATCCCTTTACGGCTCTGGAGGTGCCCCTGAGCCTCTCCTAGAGTCAAGTTTTAATGTATAAAATACAATGTGGATGAAACCTATCCATCCACTATAACACATGTGTGGCATCATAATATGTGGACTTTAAAAGTAGTTCCTTAAGTAAGATCGTGTAGCAATGATTCTAGTATAACATGAGCAGTCTAACACCTCCGTGCTTCGCTTCACCTCCAAACTTGGGAGCCAGATCACCTCAAAACTCAGTGATGTGACATGCCATTATTGCTTGCTAATGAGTGTTTGGGTCAGTGGAGGGAGGCTGAACATTACTCCATGATGCATACACACCCTGTGTGGGATGCTGGCACCTAAGGAAGTTTCCCGTCCTGCACAAAGACTGAAATATAGCAGGGCAAGCCTAACCCTGCAAGAATGCTTTCACACTGTGCCTCGTTCACATCTGCTAATGACCCACTGATCAAAGCAAAGTTGTGATGAAATCCGGAGTCAAGGATCAAAGCCATGTATTTGGCCAACTCTTAGGTCATAGAATGTATTGCATTACTATAGGAGAGTAAGGAATTGTAACTGAAGTGACAACATCTGTAAATTACTTAGCTATTGTCATCATAAATGGCATTTAATGTTTTTCTAATTTATCTGGCATTTTCGATAATGAAAGAATACTGAGAAACACTTAGTAAATGAAATATGCACATTTTAGTAAGAGGAGAGAGATAAAATATCCAAATGTGATTAAGTCCAGAAAGGGAGAAGCTGGATTTAGAAGTATTCTTTTGGTTCACAGCCATGCTTTCAGGGATAAGTGCTAGTTCATTGCGGCTTTGATTTGTATTTTCCTAAAGGCTCCTAATAGCATGGTTTCAGGTATTTGGGGGGCATTAGTATTTTTTCTTTTGAGAACTTTCTGTTCAGGTCTTTTACCCTTTTCTCACCTGGATTGGCTGTGTGTGTGTGTGTGTGTGTGCGCGCGCGCACGCGCGCGTGTTTGTGCATTTCAGCACACCACACTTGCTTTGATTGAATTTTTGGAGTGATAATGTATTGTGCATATCAACCTTTGGTCAGAAAAGTCTGTCCCTCTGTTGGTTGCATATCATGACATAATGCTTTTTAAAAGTAACAATATTGGGACCTCCCAGATACCCTTGTTTGGCCAAGAAGGTCTCATGCATTGATATTTGAAAAGCTCCCTCGGAATCAGTGTGTTCAGTTTTAACAAAAGCCCATCTTAAACGTTCTGGGAGCTATTGGGGCATTGGATGCAAAAGGAATACTACAAGAAAAGGACTGAAAGGTTAAGTAAAATGAACTTGTTCAAGAAAAATATTTCAAAAAGTGGAAAAACAAGCCACAGACTAGGAGGAAAAAATTGCAATAATTGAATCCTATATATACGTATGTGTGGGTGTAGGACATTTTTTGCAGCAAAATAAACTTACCTTTCAAAATCTCTTTTCCACAAACTTTTTGAAGTAATTTCATATGAGACTCATACTCCTAGTCTACAGTTAGTACAGCCAACTCAACAGACAAATGAGCAAGATACTTAAACTAGCACTTTTTTAAAATTAAATTTATTCATTAATTACATTGTGTTGTAATTACATAGAATCTGGGATTCTCCCCCCCACCCTCCCACCATGGTGGGTTCCTCCACCTTGTTGCATAACCATAGTTCAAGTTCAGTTGAGATTCCCTCTCAGCAAGTATATGCCAAGCATAGAGTCCAACATCTTATAGTCCAGTCAAGTCCAACTACTTATTGGGTAGACCCTCTCTGGTCTGAGGGCAGAGACAGCAGAGTATCATCCCGGTCAAATAAAAGCACTAATATACCATCTGCAACAATTAACATCGTTTTGGAATTAATTGACATGGTATTGAGCAGTCAACATGTTAAAAATAAATGCGATTTCTTAACCACTTTCTGTGACCCCCCATTCACAGTTCAATTTTAGTTTATATACTACAAATGACATAATATCCATAACATAACATGTTATGCTTAACATCATATCATCTTAAATTAAGGCAAACATGTGGTATTTAACCTTTTGGGATTGGCTCATTTCCCTTAGCATTATGGTTTCCAGTTTGGCCCATTTGGCCACAAAGAACTGCATTTTGTTTTTTTTAATAGCTGAGTAGTATTCCATGGAGTAGATGAACCATAGCTTTCTTATCCAGTCCTCTGTTGATGGGCATTTTGGTTGCTTCCATGTTTTTGCAATTACTGATTGTGCTGCTATGATCATAGGAGTGCATGTTGGTTTCTCATAGAACAAGTGTTCTGGATATATTCCTAGGAGTGCTATTGCTGGATCATACGGTATGTTGAATTTGAGTTGTTTGAATATTCTCCATACTGATTTCCATAGAGGCTGTACCAGCCTGCAGCCCCACCAGCAGTGGAGTAGGGTTCCCTTTTCCCCGCAACCTCGCCAACAAGTGTTGTTGGTGCTTTTATTCATGTGGGCCAGTCTTACTGGCGTTAGGTGGTACCTCATTGATGTTTTAATTTGGATTTCCCTTATTGCCAGGGAACTTGAGCATTTTTTCATATGTTTATTTGCCATTTGGGTTTGTTCCTTTGTGAAGTGTCTGCCCATTTCCCGTGCCCATTTCTTGAGTGGCTTGTTTATTTTGGTGTTTTGGTTGTTTGTAATTCTTTGTATACTCTGGAGATTAGCCCTCTATCACCTACGTAAAAACTAGTACTTCTTAAGAGGGGAGATCGGGCCCAGTGCAGAAGCCTAGTGGCTAAAGTCTTCACCTTGCATGTGCTGGGATCCCATATGGGCACTGGTTTGTGTCCTGGTGGCCCTGCTTCCCTTCCAGCTCCCTGCCTAAGGTCTAGAAAAGCAGTGGAGAACAGCCCAAATCCTTGGGACCCTGCAGCCATGTGGGAGACCCAGAAGAAGCTCCTGGTTCCTGGCTTTGGATTGGCTCAGCTCCAGCTGTTGTAGCAGCTTGGTGAATGAACCAGCAGATGGAAGATCTTCCTCTCTGTCTCTCTTTCTCTCTGCATCTCTGACTTCCCAATAAAAAAAAATAAATCTTATAGGGGAGAGCCACATGTTCATTAACTGCCAAGATGTGCTTAGTAGTGATTGGGGCAATACAAGATACAAGTCTGAGCTATTGTAGCCCTTTGTGCTGCTGGCAAGGTTGTGTTTAGAAAGATTGCTTCTACACAAGTGTTAGTAAGGATGCAGTGCGACTGCAGTTCTCACGTTGGAAATTATGCAAATCAGTTTGAGAAATTCGTGTTTGAAAGGGTTTATTTATTTTACTTAAACAAAGTACAGAGAGAGAGGGAGAGAGGCCATAGTTGGGCTGTTGTGAAGCTGGGTGCCAGGAACTTCTTCCAGGTCACCCATGTGGGTACAGGGTCCCAGGGTCTTGGACCATCCTTTGCTGCCTTCCTAGGCCTTTAGGGGAGAGCTAGATTGGAGCAGCTGGGACTCAAACTAGCACCTATATAGGATGCTGGCACTGCAGGTGGAGGATTAGCTTGCTATGCCACTACACCAGTTCCTTGGGAAATTATTAAACTACATCTACTAAAGCTTAAAATGAAAACAAAAACAGAAACCATGGCTGGCCCAATGGCATAGTGGACTAAGCCTCTGTCTGCCATGTCAGCATCACAATGGACCTGATAAAAATAAATATATATTTTTAAAGATTTATTTTTATTGGAAAGTTAGATTTGCAGAGAGGAGAGGCGAGAGAGAAATACCTTCTGTCTGCATGTTCACTCCCCAAGTAGACGCAGTGCCCAGAGCTGAGTCGATCCAAAGCCAGGAGCCTCTTTCAGGTTTCCCATGCAGGTGCAGGGTCCCAAGGCTTCAGGCTGTCTTCAGCTGCTTTCTCAGACCACAAACAGGGAGCTGGATGGGAGATGGAGCAGTTGGGATACGAACCAGTACCCCTATGAGATCCTTGGAGCATGCATGGTAAGGACTTTAGCCATTAGGCCACTGCGCCAAGCCCCCAAATTACTATTTTTAAAAAGCTAACAAATACAAAAACATAACTCTAATTCAGTGATTTTGTTTCCAAGCTTATATACAATAGCTTTATGTACTTATGGTTTTTTTTTTTTAAGATTTCATTTTTGTTTGAAAGGTATATTTGCAGTGAAAAGGAGAAACAGAAAAGTTTTTCCACTGGTTCCCTCCCCAAATGGCGTAATAGCTGGAGTTGAACCAATCCGAAGCAGGAGACCAGAGGGCAGGAGCTTACCTGGGTGCAGGGCTCGAGCACTCGAACCATCGTCCACTGCTTTTCCAAGCCATTAACGGGGGATGCATCAGTTGTGACATGAATTGATGCCTGTATGGGATGTCAGCATTGCAGATAGAGGATTATTGTGTTACGCCACTGTGTCACCTTACACCTATGTACACATATTTTGATAAATGTATGGATACATATGTAATACAAATGATAGACCTGGGTACATACACAGTTGTAAGAAAATAACAGCAACACAAATGTCCACTGAAAGTAACATGGATAAGTACGTTATTTCATAAAAAAAAAACTATGCAGCAATGAAAATGGATGTATAGAAGTAGCCAAGCACAGACACAATAGCCTGTACGTTTTGCTTCAATTAACATAATGCTCAAAACCAGAGAAGATGAATATCTGGTGTTAGAAGTCAGTTAGTGGGGCCTGGCATGGTAGCCTCGCGGCTAAAGTCCTTGTCTTGAATGCGCCGGGAACCCATACAGGTGCCGGTTCTAATCCCAGCGGCTCCACTTCCCATCCAGCTCCCTGCTTGTGGCCTGGGAAAGCAGTGGAGGACGGCCCAATGCATTGGGACCTGCACCTGCGTGGGAGACCCGGAAGAAGCTCCTGGCTCTTGGATTCGAACCAGCACAGCTCTGGCTGTTGCGGCCACTTGGGAAGTGAGTCAGTGGACTGAAGATCTTTCTTCTCTGTCTCTCCTTGTTTCTGTATATCAGACTTTCCAATAAAAGTAAAATAAATCTTAAAAAAAGAAGAAGTTAGTGAACACCACTGGGAACCAGATGGGTCGTGATGGATGGAACACAACCCGTTCGCTTGGTAGCATTTTATTCTTTATCTGTAGAGTAATTTCACAGGTGCATTTCTTTGTGATACTGAGATGTCTCAGGTCAGCAGAAAGCCGGTGGGCCACCACCTGAGCACACTGCCATCTTAGCTTGGTGGGTCTCCTCAAGACTTGGAAGCCCGAGACGTCCTGTGCCTAAGTTCTGCCTCCTTTATTACATTGCATTTGCTCTGGGAAACAGCCTGGGTACCTGGACTTTAACAGTTCCCCAGGCAGTTCCAATGCATAGCCAAGACTAGGAAGTTTCTCAGTAAATTCTTCACGCTGAGTGAATTGTGAGAACTGTTTTTTTAGTAACTTGACGAAGAATCCTTGGGTGGAAGCCAGGAAAGATTCTAGGATTCTGACCTCTCAGGGTTTAAGAACATGGAAACCGAGAGAAGGCTAACTGAGGTAGAAGGAGCCAGAGGCAGAGCAAGGTGGGTGGGATTCGACAAGGAGGAGTTCACTGGTGATCTTTAAACACAGTTTGGCAGGCTTGTATGGGTGTATGAGGAGAGAGTGGGTGAAAGGAGACACCATGGGTTTAGGCAATTTCTTTTTTTGAGAAGAAAGGCCAATGAAAGGAAGAAAAGATAGTGAATTGTGCCTGAAGAGAAGTGTGGGGCACCAACACATGGGAGCATGGGTTACAGAAGAGCATGGGGAGGAGGAGAGACTGCGGGGAAGGGGGGCTGGGAAGGCTCATCCTCATGCATTTCTCCTTCAAAGTAATGAGAAAAAATAATGAGAACAGAAAAAGAAGATTGGGGAAAATATGAAGGGATTTTGCAGGTGAAGCTAAGGAAAACAGCAATGGGACATCAAACGGCTCGAATCTTGGTCAAGTGGAAAGAGTGGGACCGTCTGAAGAATGTGAGTGAGAAGCTGCCCAGAAACTTCCTCTCTAGTGAGAGTTCCAGAAGGAAGTAGCAGCTGTGGACTGGGAAAAGGGCAAAGCCTGATCTTGCTCGTGGTCAGCTGGTCCAGTCTGGGTGGTTGTGGAATCTTAGGTTGGGAAAGAAAGGGGCCGTGGAATGAGCACTATATTACCCATGGTGCTCCGATACTTCCCAGCCCCAGCGACCCATCCAAGAGAGTTGCTGGCCATTGGATGAGATTAGATAAGCTGTCAATCAACATTGCTTTTAACGGAGAACCCTCTGCGGACTGGATGCTGTGTGAAGCTATGGATTAAAGAGTACCTTATGATTATTTAGATTTGTCAATAATTTAGACAAATCACCAAAGTTCATTTAAAGTACAGCTATAAAAAAGTAGAGCTGTAGCTTGATGGGAACTATAAATAAGGCCCTGCATTTTTAGAAGGAGCTTGAAAAGAGCCTCATTGTAACGGGAATATGTAATGTGAGGTGAACATGATATCTGTTGTGAATAATTTCTTTATTGTGTTTCATTCATCTGCATTTATATATATATAAACATCTAAATGTTGGTTCACACATGGCGGCCATGACTGGAGGACACATCTCACAGTAGAATAACAACAAAAATTGCTCCTTAAAGGACATTTTCCTTTGTACAGAGAAAAAAATGCAGTTACCATTTCGTGTGTGAATTTTGTGTGTATTCTAGCAGTGAGGGGAAGAGATTGGATGAGCACAGAGCAGTGAGGGGGATGAAAAAGACTTGAGAACAAATCTTGCAGGGTCTGTCTCTGGTGAAACCATAAAATAATAGTGCCTAGAATAAAATAAGATAGCAGATGCCACATTGCGGATTCCATGGGTGTAGTGCTCGGGAAGGGATGAGTGCAGTCACCCAGGGGGCCAGGCAGCATTTGTCGACTGCTCATCAGGTATACATGGGATCTGGGGCAATGGAGGTGGAGAAGAGTCTCTTCCCTCCCTGTGGATAGCACTGGAATTTGCTTCACAAGCTGGATATGGCGAGGCTCCCAGAACCCTGGACAGGCTATGCATTGGAGCACCTATAGATTCAGGTGTGAGGGGCCAGAATGACTGGGTGTCTCAAACTGTGTGAACTTGCCAATCATGGCAAAAGCCAAAGGATGATTAGGGGTCTGAGTCATAAATGCTCACAAAAGTACAATAATGTGTGTCAGGGATAATGGTGCGTGAGGCAATGTATTGGAAGGGTTTTAGACAACTTTTAAATACTCTGGAGAGAAAAGGTGCGATATATTACTGAATTATTAATTAAACTAACCATGCAATTAAAGTTCCAGGGAAAAGTACTGTTATTGCACAAGTGTCCTGCAGCGAAGGAGAATGTGTTCCAAGGGCTTTCATGTGTTGCTGGGGTTGAGC
Organism: Ochotona princeps; assembly: GCF_030435755.1. Taxonomy (NCBI): domain Eukaryota; kingdom Metazoa; phylum Chordata; class Mammalia; order Lagomorpha; family Ochotonidae; genus Ochotona; species Ochotona princeps. The sequence continues at coordinate 73,084 of NC_080866.1, read as the reverse complement.
TATGAGCTGTCCCCTGGAGAGCGCATTATCCTCAGAAGTTGATCCCAGGGTTAGGTGGGGGAGCAGTGGGGGGACTGTGAATTTAAGACGACAGGAATCACCTGGATCTCCCAGGTCAGAGACATGCAAGGCAGGCCATTGAAGCTCATTTTCTTCTCTCCCGCATCATCTATGTCACTATCAGACAAGGCCCAATGTTCGATGAGCTGGCTGGGCTGGGGAGAGCTGGGAGGAATCTTGGCAGAAATTGCCACCCTGAGATGGGTGGGGAAGCTGTGCACTTCTGGAGGTGATGTGCCCCTCCCCAGCTGTGGCTGCCACTCACTTGCTTTGCCTCACTGACCAATTGTGCATGTGGTTGTCTTTTGCCCAACATCCAAACCCAGACATGGCTCCCAACCACCTGTCTGATGCATTTACATAATTTTTAAAGGTTTATTTTATTTTGTTGGAAAGTTGGATATACAGAGGAGGAGAGACAGAGAGGAAGATATTCCATCCATTGATTCATTCTCCAAGCGGCTGCAATGACTAGAGCTGAACCAATCTGAAGCCAGGAGCCCAGAACCTCTTCCGGGTCTCCCACACGGGTGCAGCATCTCAAGGCTTTGGGCCGTCCTCGACTGCTTTCCCAGGCCACAAGCAGGGAGCTGGATGGGAAGTGGAGCTGCCGGGATTAGAACTGGCGCCCATATGGGATCCTGGCATGTTCAAGGCGATGACCTTAGCCACTATGCTACTGCACCAGGCCCTCCATGAATATCTTGTATAGAAAGGTGACTCAGAAAATTCATTCAATTGATATTTTACTAGAAAATTTTTTGAAATGCACACATTGTGATTTTTTTAAAGATTTATTTATTTTTATTGGGAAGGAAGATTTACAGATAGGAGACAGAGAGAAAGATCTTTTATATATACACAAAATTGCTTTGTTGCTTGGAAAAGAGAGAAAGATCTTACATCTGCTGGTTCACTCCACAGCTGAGCCAGTCGTAAACCAGAAGCCAAGAGCTCTTCCAGGTCTCCCACGCGGGTGCAGGGTCCCAAAGCCTTGGGCCGTCCTCGACTGCTTTCCCAGGCCACAATCAGGGAGCTGGATGGGAAGTGGAGCAGCTGGGACATGGAATTCTGCTTGGAAGTGCAGGATTAGCCATTTGAGCCATCATGCTGGACCCTAGGGTTTTTCGTATCACATATTTTCCATAAATGTTTTGAAGCTCTCTTACATTTTTAAAGTACTTATTGAATGCCTATACTGATGAGCCAGTTTTTCAGTTTGTAGGCATCCACATGGTCCTGTTGATGCATCCTTAATCCCAAATGCTGCCAAATTGGAGATGTTTTGAGTGCCAACACAATGCCCATCCATGGAAAGCTGCACCTTGGGAAACTTTGGTTCATGCACATAATTATAAAAACAATGCATAAAAGTACCTTCAGGCTATAGGAATAAGGCATGCATAAGCATAAATGAATTTCATGTTTAGACTTGCACCGCGTCCCCTAGGTAACTCACTATGTATACGCCAATATTCCAGAATCTGGTCCAAGCATTTTGAAAAGGGATCTACAATGTGTCCTGCCAAGCTGTGTGTCTGACAGGTCCTTTGTTTTTTTTCTTTCATTGCGCTCCCTGAGCCTACTGTCAGACTTGGAGCTAGGTTAGATGTGATTGTGACGGAAGAGCACGCAGTTGCAGGGCACTGTTGCTTCGCACCCCTCATTCTAGTCATTCCCCCTCTCAGGGCTGGCCTGTGAACCTCATCACCGCAGATCGCGTGTCGCCCCTCCACGAAGCCTGCCTGGGAGGCCATCTCCTGTGTGCAAACCTTTTATTGAAGCATGGAGCCCAGGTAAGTATCCCAGGGATAAGATGAAATACTGAGTTTTGAGCTAGAAAGAAATTTCTATTGGGCACTTACTACTAAATAGCTGGTAGACTTGTGCCTTCACTGTTATGACTGGAAAAGAATTAAAATACTGCGGAAAGCATGTGACACGTGGCTGGGATGCCTGGAATGTCTGGGAAAACAAAATCCTTGTGTGGTCTTTCATCTGTGAGTAGGCAGCCTAGGCTTGTTCACATGAAAGTTGAGATTGCAAGAGCAGCCAAAAGGGACGAGCGCTCTGCTTGCATCACATTTGTCACTGCTTGGCCACAGCAAGTCATGTGGGCATGCCCAGATTCGAGGATTGGCAGGCGATGGGAGGAGGCGCACAGTGTGCTGCTAAGGGATATGTTTCCTGGGGTAGAAGAACCACTGTCTAGGCTGAGGCTTAAAGAACCTGTTGAAGTTGGTGTGCTGAATGGTGGTTCCGGGGCAATTGTGGGCTGCCTGCCTACTGTGAACAGCAAATGAAAATACTTTGAAGTGCAAGTGAGCAAATTCCAACTCCTCCCTTATGGTAGGAGAGTAGAGTGGGTTAGATGGGTCAGAGCACCAGCGGCCTCATGCACACTGAGGAAACGGGCCTTGTTCTGAGGTCACAAGAGAGCCTTCATAGTGCCACCAAAGAATTAAAGACGTTAAAGAATACACCTTTATTCTGCTTTGCTGGTTAGGGTTTGACGATAGACCTAAGGCTGTGAGGCCAGATGTTGGCTTACAAGTGTTGAGGATTTCCAGCTTAGGAGAAATGGCCCCAAACATGGCTGTTTGGTCCTAGGATATTAACCATTCTGCATCTATGAAGGCACTTCAAGAAGTTCGTGGAGAAACAGATTTATTTGATAAGTTTACTTTTGGCTGAAGAAATGAAACCTAGTCACAGATTTTAATAAACACATTTCCATCGACTTCTTGAAAACGTCTCATATTTGAAAATGGACTTCAGTGCCTAGACATTTTACCAGCTCCTTCCATTAAAGGATGAGTTGAATAAAATCTTTCACAAGTATAAACTCCACAGCTGTATCTAAGCAATGTCTTTAAAAGTTACAATTGTTAGCAGTTTTGGATGATTCTGGCTGTGCTGACGATACTGCATTGATGTGGGATAGGTCTAGGATGGAAATTAGAAATAAAGACATTGGTTTATATGCTATTAAAATGATCCTAACTAATTTCAGAGTCTTGATCCCAGGAAGGATAAAGAAAAAACAGTATGTGGTGATGCTTTGGACACCTTGCAGTCTATATGTCATTTGGTTAAGGCCCAGAGATGCTACCTAATAGCTCCTAGGCGAGGGAACTGAGGGTTGAAGGCAGGACCCCTTGCAGCCTGTCTTCCTCCTGGAGCTTTTCTTTGCAGGTGAATGGCATCACCACGGACTGGCACACTCCCTTGTTTAATGCTTGTGTCAGTGGCAGTCTGGCTTGTGTGAATTTGCTGTTGCAACATGGAGCCAGCCCCCAGCCCAAGAGTGATCTGGCATCCCCGATCCACGAAGCTGCTAAGAGAGGTGAGTCTTGCCTTCCAGGGACACCTACCAGGGACAGGAGGGCTGGGAGACAGCACACGTATTTTAGAGAAGTCAGTGGACTACTTCAGTAGACCAGCAGTTTCAACACGACCTGGGTTGCAAATGCACACGTCTCGACCCCACTCAAGCTGCAGTGAGTCAGTCACCATGGCAGGTCACCTGGGTTGGATTTAGCAACCTCCAGGTGACTAGGACACACAGTATATTTGAGAATCTTCCTTTGAGAATACTGGTCCTGGGCCAAGCCATAACAGAGCAGACTGTCCACCAGTACTTGTGGAACATATTGAAGAACCTAGGAGTCCAGTAAAATCAAGTTGTTTTTTTCCAAAACAAATTATATTCTTCTGTTTTCAGGCCTTAAGTAGCATTGTTGAAGGGCCATGGTAAGTTTGCCAAGTGAAACAAACCTTCAGCTTTTGGAACCATTAGATATTGTGTACACTTTCAGATCATTCTTTTCATAAAGCCACCATTTTATATATATATATTCTTAGTTTGGAGATGAAAAACAAAATTGCAAATTTTGCGTTTCTCTGATGTTTAGCATCCTCCTTGTCCTCCCCATGCCTTGCCAGAGGGTTTTCACAGAAAGGTCTCCTCTCTCACTGGCCCAATGCAGGTGGTGACGAACTCCCACAGCATTGATAGCTATTGATTAGGAGCCATGCTAACTCCACTGATTCGCTGGGCACCTAGAAATGATGGAAGAATTCTAAAAGAACTCTGGAAGCAGTGATGGTCTGGATTAAAAAGAGTGAGTCAGCCTTTACTGAGCCTGACTGGGTAAACTGGGCTCTACTTGTGGTGGGCTTAGCAGGCCCTTCTAAGGCTGGCTTGTGTCCATTTCCCCAGGCCTGCCCTTGGTGTGGAGTCACCAGCCCCCTTGTCCCCCCAGGTCTTCAGCAAGTGTACCTTCAGGCCCTTTTCTTCCAGTCCTCTGCGACTCCCTCTTCCATTTCTGTACTTGGTACCAGTTGCAAAGCCCAACAACTGATAAAGGGCAGTGGTTGCTGGCTCTTTGCTGAGGCTAGCAAGCTCAAATGTACTCTGAAGTCATTCCCTGTTCTAAGTAAAGAAAATGGCCTTTGTCCCTGGAAAAGTTGCTAACAAATTTAAGCACACAAAACCTAGGGATGATGATTTGCTTTTCAAGAGAATTTGGATGGTGACTATTTTTCTCTTGTCTGGGGCTGCAGGTCATGTGGAGTGCATCGAGTCCCTCGTAGCTCATGGGGGCAACATTGACCACAACATCAGTCACTTGGGAACTCCTCTCTATTTGGCTTGTGAAAACCAGCAGCTAGCCTGTGCCAAGAAACTCCTGGAGTCAGGTAAAACACACACACACACACACACACACACCCCAAGGATAGCAAATAACTAAATTAAATATATTTGAAGTTTATTTGCATGGTAGTGGAGCAAAGAGAGGGGGGTGACAGAGTTGGGCAGAATTAGGGTTCACGTTCTTGTGTTCCCACGGGGCCCTGTTTTACACTGTTTGAACTTCTGTTCTCACATTTGAAACTAGATGATGGTGATGATGACTAGTTTCTTCATCCTGCTCTGTTTGTCTTTCACTGAGCACGCACAGTATTACGACCTGCATAACTTGTAGACTTGCTTGATTTGGGCTGAGTCTTCTGCTCTCGGGCCTGTTTTAGTTCTCTGATTTGGAAATTGAACTCATCCCATTTTTAGTGCATTGTAAATATTACATTTTCTTGGGAAAGATCTGTGTGCCACTATTCTTATTCCCTTCCTTGCTACTGTCCAGCTGCCTTCTCAACACCTGGGACACCACTGCATCACTGCTTTCATTATTTGAGTCCTGTCCGCTCTTAAGACTCAAGGCATTGCTCCTGCCACTGAATGCTGTTGTTGTCCTTATTCCGTCTACTCATTTAGAAGCCATTGCTATGAATTAGGAGATTCATTCCTCAAACACTCAGTCTCTCTCTCTCTCTCTCTCTCTCACACACACACACACAGCACTATCTAAACTCCTACCCAGGCAAGTTCAATGTTTGTCATCTTTCATGGAGTGGAGCGCTTGGAAGACTGATCCAGTTTATATTTATGTGCACACAGATTCTTATTTCCCTAGAGGGACAGTGTGCAAGGTGAAGAACACATACCTGCAGATGCCACGGAGAGCCAGGATGTGGGCTGGGAGGAGAATTTGTTGAGTGTGTTGGTACAGTTAGGTGGGGATGCTGATGAGCAGAAGCCCACTTGCTTTGTGACATTGGGATCAGCCGCCTACTATAGGAGCTGCCCCTTGAGTCGTTTGCTTTTCAGAGTGCAGAGCACAGAATCCCAAGTGCCAAGTTGTAAATGCTGTGGCAACTGCTCAGCGTGGGAACTTGGCTGCTCTCATAGATGAGTTTTACCATCAAGTCTCACTCTGGGTTCTGTCTCATTGTTGGTTCCATTAAATGTTCAGCTTTCATGTCACCACAACTTTGCTTGTATTTGTCATGTCTATGTATATAGTGCTCAAAGGTGCATTTAATAATATGGGGAAAATACCACTGGATTGGATGTGTAGCCTAAGCCCACATTATTAAATGGAATCAAGTTATCTCCATTTTTCTGCAGGGACCCCCTTGACTCAGGGACTTTGGGAAGGTACATGGTTAGACTCTGCTTCTCGCTGACTCATTTAATTCCTGTGCCTGTTTAGGAGCAAATGTGAACCAGGGCCGAGGTCTGGAGTCTCCTCTTCATGCAGCGTCCGTGGCATCCAGTGTGGAGCTAGTCAGATTGCTCCTGGACTTCGGGGCAAACCCCCAGGCCAAGAACGCTGAGGGCAAGCGACCTGCAGAGCTGGCGCCTCCGGGGAGTCCAGTGATGCAGCTCTTCTTGCAGAGAGAAGGTGCCTCTCCCTTGTCTGAACCTTAAGTCCCAACCCTAGATGCCTATGGACTTTAGTAGGAGGCAGGTACTTTTTGAGTTCTAACTTCCAGTTCTCTGTTAGCACCAAATATGGGGCAGTTGAGCTAATTGAGTAAAGAGATACAACACAAATGCAACAACAACAACAAAAAGAGATACAACACTAGTTATGTAGTAAATGACTGTCCTGATGTTTAGCCTGTTGGAGACAGGCTGTTTGGAATGATCTAATATTCCTACCTGGGGTAGATCAGTTTTCCAAGAATTGAGAAGCCTCTCGGGGGCTATGTGAAACCCCTGGATGTTAACAGATGGGCCAAACTTTTGGGCATTTGGTTTCTGAGATTAAAGTGCAGCCAATTAAGAGTGTAAGACATTTCTTTGAGGAATCACACCAATCCAAAGAAATGTATGATTCTTGCTTAACCAACAGTAACTCTTTCATCTGTAAAAAATGGCTGTTCTTCACAGAAGCCACTAGAAATTCTTTGGGTGTTGAGGGTTCAGCTCAGGTTGAAGAAAAATTCACTTGCTGTCTTAATTGCCCATAGAGGCGCATGAGCAGCCAGCTCCACACCTGCTTTCTTTCCAGCCTGTAGGCTGCACTAACTGGTAGGGCTGCTAGGATGCTTGGAGCAGGCTGCTCTATGGCAAGGATTCCACTGTCTTGTAATCTGCCTATTTTCTCCCTATTTGCTGAGAAGTGCAGCTGGCTGGAGGCAAAAACTGTCAGCTGGGCTTTTCTGTGATCCCCCACTGCCCCAGAGTGTTTGTGGGTGGCCATCTGCCTTGAAGCATTGCCAGGCAAGGCTTATGTTCCCCTGTGAGGCCATGGGAGAGTACAGGGAAGACTGGCCCGGACCCAACAAGCTGACCGGTTGGGTCCTTTTCTATCCAGCAGTGGAATAATCACTGGGCAATTGTACATTTTGATGATCTCCTGTTTTCAAAAACTGCTCTATGTATACAGGGTTGATTTCTCTTTCAGGCACAGATGGCACAGTGCCTTGGGGCTCACAAGAAATGTCTTCATTTCTTGTAAAATTGGAAGCAGAAAGTAACTAAAGCTCAACCTATATTATATCCATCTTTCTTCCAACACCACTGTAAAATACAATTTTCATTTTTTTTGAATTGGGAAAGGGATCTACAAAGGAAGAAGACCCCGAGGCCCCCTCAAATTGTCACACGGGCTGCCTCTTTTCCCTTCTTCAGCACACAGTCCTCCGATTTGCACGTTGTCTACACTGGCTTTTGCCTTGCATGTGAATTCCCAAGAGTTACTTTGCATTTCTTCAGGTTACACTGGCACAGGGTAGATAAGGATTCCTGATGTTTTATTAAGTGCCACTTCTGTTGCCTCCACGAGTGGCATTTCGAGTTTGGGTGTGGTTACCTCTCTACAGGCTGCACACCCACCCATGGAAATGGGCACAGGCAGGTGCACAAAGCCCAACTTGTGGATTTAACACAGCAATTTCTGCTGCTGAGTGCTCCTGGCAATTCACTTCATCTGTTTCTTTGTGCTCAAGGAAGGGACTTAAGATTAAATGACAGAACATTGGGTGAGACCCAACCACAGTGTGTGTTGGCTTTTGCATGGGCATTAGGAAGGGCAGGGTTTTTTCTGCTTTAGAGGAAAGGAGAAAGGATTTTAGTATTACCACCCCACCCTTCTTTATAAAATCTAAAGCAATGTTTTACATAATGAGGAGTGAAAAATGTCTTAGCCCAGCACAGCAGGATTGTCTTAAATACACTTTGACCTTCAGACACTGTGAGTGTGTAGGGGCCAAAAAGAAACTGAGACCCAGAGGAATATGTGAGTTTATAAATATGCAGTTCGATGATTTAATTATTGGTCCGAGCTGCCAAATGTTTGTGGGTGCCTGCAAAGCTGGGGTTTGCTTTGTGCTCGGGTTCCATGGCTGCTGTATGTCATCCTGATTGCAGTAAACAGTAGCTAGCCTGCCGGCCGGCCAGTGACAGTGGCCTCGCAAGGATGGCCTGCTTCCTGTCATGCTTGATCCCACTTGCTGTGAGGTCTTGCTCCCCACGTGTTTCATCAGCCCCTGCCTCTTCACATTTGCGCTTGGCTAGATGGAGCATCGGTGGTGAGTCACTCCTTTCAGTGTTCCTTAATGAGATCAGATGAAGTTCAGTCTCCCCATGGAGTACCTTAGGTCGGTAGGTTAGTACATGGCTTGAGTACATTGAGAAGCAGTCCACTACTACAGGCTTTGAGAACCCTGAACACCATCCGGAAGGGGTCCTAAACACTGACGAGGGCCCTTCTGCGCATACTATTATGGCCTGAAAGAAATTGTGCATTTCTGTCTTTGATTGTATTCCTTTGTATTTCCACCTTTCCTTATACCTCAGCCCCTTAAGAAATATGCAACTCAGTTTCACCTGTCACCTGCGGTGATGTTATAGAGAATCGAGGCCATGAGAGCTTTTCAGTTGTATCCTTGGCCCTGGCTGCACAATATGACAGACGGCACATGCCTTGCAAAAATTCAGGTTCTCAGGCGCCAGCCAGCAGTAATGGAAGCAGCATCCCTGGGGTGGGGACTGATACGGTGCCATCTAAGGGGACCCTTCCCCTGGTGGTTCTGAAGTATGACCTGACCAAGGGCTGCTGCCTTGTGGAATTTTTGAAGGATAGAATTTTGCTGCTGCTATTGTCTGAAATAATCCAAAGGGAACTTCTATTACAGTCCCATTCAGAGGGTGGTGGGAACAGGAACCTCCCCCCATCCTTTCACCCGAACACAGTGTTGCAGTCGGGCCACTCTCCGTGTTTGCAGCTGTTGGAGTCTGTTTTGCAGGTGCCCCTGATCTTTGCCGCTGCTCAGCAGATGCACCACCTCCTCAAAAGGGCCCCCAGGCAGGGCTGAATATCCCCTAGGGAGCAAAATACCCTGGCCTCCTTCCCTTCCCCGCCAGAGCCCCTTATTTAGAACAATGGTCTTCTGATGTGAACTCGTGGGTGTAGCCGCTTGCACAAAGCCTGTATGTGCTGGTTGCTTTTCACCAGAGAGTAGACACACGGTATAGCTCTGAATCCAGGATGGAAACTCTACTAGGATTCACTGAGAGCTCTTCGTGTTTCTTAAGATTGTTCTAATTATGAAGTCAAAAGATCAAAAAAGCTGCACCTAGAACTAGGCCCTTGGTTTTTTTTTTTTAAGAATAAATGCAAGAAATACCATTAAACATGAATTTTTTTCATTGTTGAAATTTTTGTTTGGCTGTGAAATTCCCAGGTTTACTTCCTTAGGCCTTTGTTAGGGCGGCCAGAGTTTACATGTCTTTCTCCTTGTTACAAATTAAAACACAACAGTTTCATTTCAACAAGTCCCAGAAAAGAGAACATGGCCTAAAAATTCCTCCAACTGACCAACTAACCAAAATATAGCAGAAGTTCTTAAGCAGTACCATATTATCTCCTGTTTAAAAAAAAAAAAAGAAAAAGATTATTTAGGGCCTAGTGCGATGCCGTAGTGGCTAAATCCTTGCCTTGCGTGCAGCAGGGTCCCATGTGGGCCTGGTTTGTGTCCCGGCTGCTCCACTTCCTGTCCAGCTCCCTGCTTGTGGTCTAGGAAGGCAGTGTATGATGACCCAAAGCCTTGGGACCTGTATCTGTGTGGGAGACCTGGGAGGGCTCCTGGATCTTGGCTTCAGATTGACTCAGCTTCAGCCATTGCTGCCACTTGGGGAGTAAACCAGTACATGGAAGATTATTCTCTCTGTATCTCCTTCTTTCTGGGGGTCTGTCTTTGCAATAAAAATAAATAAATTTTAAAAATTATTTATTTGAAAGGCAGTGTTAGAGAGAAGGAGAGACAAAGAAAGTGGGAGAGATCTTCCACCTGCTGGTTCACTTCCCGGATGGCCACAGTGTGCAGTGCTCGGCCAGATGTAAGCCAGGATTCAGGAGTTTCACGTGAGTTTCCCACTTGGCAGGGGATCAAGGACTTGGGCCATCCTCTGCTGCTTCTGCAGGGTGCATTAGCAGGGAGCTGGACTAGAAGTGGAGCAGCCGGGACATGAACTATTGCCCATGCAGGATGCTGGCACTGCAGGTGGTAGTTATACCACAACATGCACCATCCCTTCTTTCTGCCCACCCCCTCCCCCTGGTAAAACAAAATTCTGCCTTGTATGCTCCCCCCACCCCCCCAAAGGAAAAGCAAAGCAGCAGCAAAGCAGTGTGAGCGAGGCGAAAGCCAACTGTGACTTGCCTCCGGGTCTCCCTGCAGGGCCGCCCTCGCTGGTGCAGTTGTGCCGCCTGCGGATCCGCAGGTGCTTCCGCGCTGGGCAGCATCACGGCATCAGCACGCTCCTCTTGCCAGCGCATCTGAAACGGTTTCTCCTTCACCTCTGAGTGCATCAGAGCTGGGGAGAGTGATAGCCACTGCAGTTGAAAAATAAAGTTGAGTTGTACAAGCCTGGTTGTTTTTTTCAATGAGCTGTTAATTTTTAATAGACCCACGGTGGCTACTGTGGAATTACTGGGTAGAAGGCAGAAAGACTTTGCGTCTTGCACGGAAGAGAGTCCACAGTCACAACTCTTGTTTGGAACATGTGTGCATCCAGAACTGCATGAGGATTCTGTCCCTTTTCCACCATGTAGGCCCTACCCACTGTCCTCCAGACGTGACATGGGCATACAGGGAGATCAATATAGCCGATTATCCTGCGCAAAGACAGAAGCGTAGATTGGAATATTGACTTTCTGAGGCCCACCTGGGGAGTTTCCACTATGGGAGGCTCTGCTGTCACTGGCGTGGATCTATCTCTGCTGCACGAGAAGGAAAGATAAAGATGTCTCTTTGTTGTCTAGTTGCTTAGCCCCTCCTTGTGTCTCAGAAGCACCCCTGCTGTGGTGAAGGGGCAGGCTCTTTGCCTCCCACAGAAGGCTGCGTGCCTGAAGCAGCAGCTACTGGTGCACCACTTCCCAACCGGATGTGACTGTGGCCCCCAGGGGACACTTGACAATGGCTGTGGACACGTTGATTGTCATGACCTGGGAGGGCGTCTAGTGGCTGCTTGTGGGTAGAGGCCGGGATTGTATACAATGTTCTGCGGTGCACAGGGTGGCCTCCACACCTGAGAAGCCCTGCACTAGTGCATCGGGGCTGCTTAGGAAAATCTAAGTGCACTGAGATTAAGCCATTTTACCAAGCCTGTTCTGCTAGGTCAGTTGCCACATTTCCGGTGTTAAACAACCACATGTGGCTGGTGAGCACGAGCAGCAGAGATCATTGCAGAAAGTTGTGTCGGACAGTGCACTGTAGATGCTCAATGAAGGGCTCTGAACTGCTTTTTGGGTTTCACATTTACAGGAAGCTGATAGAATCTAGCATTGCTGGCTGCTGCTGGGGTTATCTACTGAGGGATGAATTTGCAGCACCATCCCGTCAATAGAAAGAGAATATTGTAACTACTTAAGGCAAATCTTTAACTGCAAAATGACATATGGCCTAGATGATCTTTGAAGATATTTCCAATGTCATTTTTCTGTGATTCTCAAGTTAATTTACTATAGAAAAAAAGACTTTGGGCCATTGCTCTAAAATGCTCAAGCTGTGCCCCAGCAGGTGGCACTGTTGCCACTTAGTCACATAAGCAGAAGTGTCGTTCCTCTAATAAATGACCTGTCACAAAATGGTTTACAATGGAGGCTCTGGAAATTTCCATTCAGGAATGAAAACTTGGGCGTGATAGATTTCACTGACATCGGCTCTCCTCACTCTTCCAGTGTACCCGATAACTCACAAAGGACTGCACCCAATCCCCCTCTTGTTCCTGTTGGATTTTTTTTTTTCCTTCTCTCTTGTAACCTGATCATTTTAAATGTACTGTGCAGAGCTTAGCCAGCTAGTGAACCCCAGCAGCCTGTTGTTGGTCCGCTTCACTCACCGAATTCACTTGTAACACTTGGTGCATGCCTGTGTCTGCGCATGGAGGGTTGGCAGACACCACTTCCCGCACCTTCTGCTCTGCACACAGAACCATTTGCTAAGAGCTCAAGAGCTGCAGGCATTTTCCTTTGGTTGTCTTTGCACAGCCACAAATTTAGCAAAAATAGACTGTTTTCTTACCTGTAAGATACCTTGCTTACAATCATCATCTGTCCTCCAGATCCAAGGGGTTTAACCCAAGATTACACTAGAGTTTATTAGAACTACAGTTTTATTCTTGAATATTCCAGGCAATTAACCAATTTGCCTGGAACATCATGTAATAGATGTTCAATCCACAAACGGGAAAAGTATCACCACAACCTCTCATTGCAAATGACAGAAATTTCAGATTACCTCCCTGAGCAAGTCTCAGAAAAAAAGTCTTTTAAATAGCTGTTTCAATGAGTTTAGGTGTGGTTATATTTGCAAACAGCAAAACTCCTTTGGCCGCTTTATCAGTGTGGTACAATCTTGTAAATACTACCATCAAAGTTGTTTAATGACAGCCTATGTTCATCTATGGCTTATGGATGTAAACTTAGCTTCATGAGACTATTTTTTTTTAAAGATTTTAAAATTTTTATTGGAAACACCAATTTACAGAGAAGGAGAGACAGAGAAAAAGCTGGGAACCAGGAGCCTCTTCGTGGTCTCCCATGCGGGTGCAGGGTCCCAAGGCTCTGGGCCGTCCTCGACTGCTTTCCCAGGCCACAAGCAGGGAGCTGGATGGGAAGGGGAGCTGCCGGGATCAGTGTGGGAAGCCTCTAAAATAAAAGTCCAGTTGCTGGTTGACAGCCAGCAATGAAAAGAGGACCTCAGTGCTATAGCCTCAAGGAACTGAGCAATTTGAACAAATCTGAAAACTAATGTTCCGCAGAGCTTACCTTTCGCATCGTAGAGCTATTTGTTTACATGCATGTTTGTTTGCAGTTCCTAGGCTGTAGTCATAGCTTATTCATCTGTATCCTTAGCACACATCGCACATAGTCAAGCAAATGTTTGTTCAATCAATGGATGTTAGCAGCAGTGATATTCCCCTGGCTTTCAGCGTCTTCAGGTGTTAGCTAAACTGAAAATGCATGAAGTACTTTATCCACCATGCGTACAAAGCTTTTAGAAATAGGAGAAACGCTGAGATGAGGTTTCAGTTTTGTAATTAGATTTATGGTAGACTAAAGGCATCATAAAATAGTTGTCTTAAACTCTCCTGAATAACTGTACCCCTGTAGAGATCAGGTAAAGGCACCATTATGTAAATTGGCACAAGGGGAGGATATCCTAGCATATAATGTTGCACGTTAGTTACTCACACTTGATCAGCTTCGTTATTACAAAATGGCAGTCCTTGAGAGTCTCCCTGCTACTGAAGAAAGGGAGTTCATTATATTTCCTAGCGCCACACTTACCCACACTCCTTACAGTTATTCTTTATCTCTCCCCTTCACATCATTCTTATTCGCATATCTTCCTAAAAAGGAAACAACAAAGCTACAACACGGAAAATGAAGTGGTGAAATTGTTAAATTTTTCTAAAAAGGCCAAACTTACAGGAGGAAGCAGTGACACATTCTTATTTAATAACACATTCTTATGGTTTGAAATTGACAAGATGGCTGGGATTGTTAGTTGCTACATCTGCAGCCTTCCTGGCATTGCCAATGTGCTAACTTATTAATTCATTTATCCAGATTTATCAGACATCAGGGGTAAAGCTTTGCTCTGGGCGTCATGGTTGATTTACAAGCGGCCTTAATAAACCAGAATTAGTTCTTGACACAATTTGTCTCTTGATGAACCAGTCTTGTTATTCAAAATTTTGCATTCTAACTTAGACAAAAAGGGCCAATCTCTCTATTGATTGCACACTTTTAAAAGGACCCAACCAACTTACAGGCAGATATTTAAATGTATGTGTTAAGGCTGCTTGGGAGTCAGCCAGGGCGACTTAGGTTGCTTCATTCTCAAAACAAAATGAAAACAAAAACAAAAAAAAACCCCTTTTTAAAAATTGTGATCTCAATTATTTCACTTCCTCAAAGGACTGTACCCAAGCAGAAACCCTATATATGACAGTAAAGCAATTTTGTGATTCTTAATCCTACATATTTCAATATATCCTGTTTATATTTCCACTCTGGAAAATGTTTCTTTTTTTTTTTTTTTCTTTCTTCAAGTAGAAACAAATACTGGTCTTTTCCACTCTTTAAATTTTTTTTAAGAATTTTTATTGGAAAAGCGGATTTACAGAGAGGAGAAACAGAAAAATCATCCATTCGATGACTCACTCCCCAAGTGGCCACAATGGCCAGAGCTGACCTGATCTGAAGCCAGGAGCCAGGAGCTTCTTCTGGATCTCCCTTGTGGATGCAGGGTCCCAAGGCTTTGGACCATCCTTGACTACTTTCCCAGGCCACAAGTAGGAAGCTGGATGGGAAGCAGGGCTGTCAGGATTAGAAGTGGCACCCATATGGGATCTCAACGGTTGCAAGGAACCATTGAGACATCATGCTGAGCCCTGAAAATATATTTAAGAATTCAGGAATAGGATGTCTTTTCATACATCTTTGCTATTTAATGTTTTGAGATTTATAAGTAGTGGCCTAATTGGAAACATTCAACATTAGTAAAAATAAGAGCAATTTAATTTCTTCTAGATGTTTTAACTTTATTTTTCACAGAAGTTGCCTCAAAACTTTCTTAAAGATCTGCATTAATTATTTATGGAAACCTCTTACTCTCTGTATTCTGGATTTTAAAATAAAACTAACTGATCCTTAAGCAGATGTCAAGAATATCTAAAGAATATTGGGAATTCTTTTGAATGTGTTTCCTTTCATTAATCTCTTTTATTCTCAGTTTCCTTTAAACTATCAGTGATTTCATTAGAAAGCTCATCTTAAATGTAGAAATCATATGTGTGCTAATAGTAAATAAATTCCATTCCCCCAAACTAAGGCCAGGTTTTATCATCTTACGATACGCCGCAGTCAGTGCCTGTGGGGCTGCATCAGTTCTACAAGTCTGCACTGAAGTGTATGACTACAGATGTTTCCAGAGGGCAGAAAATCAAGGTTGCCATGGGGCTCGGCATGGTAGCCTAGTGGGTAAAGTCCTCACTTAGCATGCTTCAAGTTCCCATATGGGCGCCGGTTCTAATCCCGGCAGCTCCACTTCCCATCCAGCTCCCTGCTTGTGGCCTGGGAAAGCAGTCGAGGACGGCCCAAAGCCTTGGGACCCTGCACCCGCGTGGGAGACCTGGAAGAGGTTCCTGGTTCCCGGCATCGGATCGGTGCAGCACCGGCCGTTGCGGCTCACTTGGGGAGTGAATCATCGGAGGGAAGATCTTCCTCTCTGTCTCTCCCCCCTCTGTATATCTGACTTTGTAATAAAATAAAAATAAATCTTAAGAAAAGGGAGAGGTGCGATGTTGAGATTTAGTGTGTGCAAGAGATCAGCTTTCTGTGAGTCTGTCAAGTTTATCTTGACCTTCACATGAGTTCCACATTGTACCAGGCCTGGTGACAAAGTAGGGTCTCACAATAATGCTTATCATGCAGTATCTCTTCATCTCACACCTGAGACAGAAAAAAACAAAGAATAAAACTCTTCTTTCACGTCTTTCCTGCTACTCCTGGAAAAACTCAGAATTCTTGTATATTTATTAGGTGCTGACAAACATAGCACTTGCAGCAACTTTCCCTTTTGCTCTTTCCAATAATGGCTGCTTGGGCTCCATCACTGACGGCTGCTGTTGGATGACCTTCAATCTGGAGCAATTGTAACCCGACAACTCTTCACCAACAGATAGGCCACTTAATAGCTCTGCAGTCATTTAATTTGCTTTGTAAGTGACCTAACCTTTCTGAACCTAGTCTTTTTATGTGAAATCAGAGCTGACAATGTTACTCGCTAGGTCACTGTAAGGTTGAGACAGGATAATATACAGTGGATCCTCACTCTTTGTGGTTCTGTATTTGTGAATTCATCTACTTGCTAAAATTTCTTTGTAACCCAAAACCAATACTTGTGACTCTTCCACAATTACTCACACAGATGAGCAGTCTGCAATGCGATTTTACTTACTGTGTTTGGTACACAACTGTTTGCTTTCAGCCACTTGTGCCACAACCTCCAGCGAGTTCCAGGTCTGGGTTCTTATGTCAGATTTCCACCGTGGTCTCCACAGCCCCAGCTCTTGGCTCACCACTCTCCACCTCCTGTGATACCGTGCTGAGGCTGCACCGTTGTCTCTGCAGCCTTTCTCCCACTTCCGGTTGGAGCAGGTCCCAGGATTAGAGAGACACCAGGTGTTCTATCTATATAGGTTGTTGGTGGCACTGATCTTGTCAGAACCTGTTGGACGTTAGGTCTGGGCGCCTCACAGACCTATTTTGACTGGTACGATGCCACAGTCAGTATTATTTTCCTGCGGGATCAGTGCAATCCAGTGAACTCAGCAAGTTCTCGCAAGCTCAGCACATGCGCAGTTCACTGTTGTCCCCTGCAGTCCCAAAGCTATTGCCACAGTGCCCTAAATGGTGCCTGCCGTACCACCACTACAGTTCTTGATTTGCTGGCCGTCAGATCCGAGGGCTACCCAGACCTGCCCTGGGTGGAACCCGTAGAATGGAACGTCGTTGCAGTTCACTGGGTCAGAAATGAGCTCACTCCCAGCTCAGCGCATGCTCCGTCCTCTCCCTTGTCCTTTCCTCTTTACACAAAATGGTACCCAGTTCGGCTCTAGGGGGCTGACTGGGCTGTGAAATCCACTCTGTTCTCACACTGCCCGTCTGAGATCTGCTGCTCCGTCTCTGCTCCTGGTCAAATCAAACGGACCAGCAGGACAGACAGTTCTGAGCTCCCAGTGAAAGTACCTTCCCATCTGGTTGCTGGTGGAGTTTCGGCTGCTGTGGAGTTCAGATCGCCGTGCTGGAGTATCAGTCACTGCAACACCACACCGTTGTGTCCATGGCTTTCCTGTGTCTGTCAGTCTCCAGGTACCCCTCTGCTGTTGTTCTGTCCTCTCCTACAACCTGAAATATGTCCTCTCTGCTTCATCCTGGTTAAATGTTTCTTTGTCCATTAGAAACAATAAAAAAGAATGTTCTGATGATTTACAAGGTGTCTGATATTCCTAATTGTTGATTGAGAATGATGTCAGCACAAGTAGAAAGTTTGTTTAAACTCTAAATTTCATGAAATGATTCTCACTTTTTGGTTCCAGTTATGAACTACATGCTTGAGTTTTCTAGAAAATGCATATATCCCATCATGTAAGACAAAAACCAATTCAAGACTCCATTGACTGATCTTGTTGACAGTTTTGAAGAACCATTTCATGAAAGGATGCTGCAAGGTTATGCTTGCTTCCACACTCATCAGTCCATCACCTTTTCCGTATGTACTTTTCCTGGAAGTGTTGCAGTCAGTGACCCAGCACACTTCTTCCTCTAGGCAGGGCTTCCCTATCACTCTTTGTTATTGAGGGGACTGTTTTGTGTGCATTGTTGTATGCTTATAGAGTTGTCCTCAACTCTATAAATACCAGCAGTATCTTCCCTATCCAGCTGTGGCAATTGGAAATTCTGCTGACATTGCCAGATGTGCAAAGAGAAAAAAAAAAAAAATGACTGTTGCAAACCTTGCATTACCAAGAGAAGATATGTTTTGCATTAAGTGGGGGTTTTCCAGTGCTTTCTGTCTCTCAGATACAAAGTGAACAAAATTACTAGGCCAGCAATGGAAGATCCTCAGTCCTGACACCAAAGAAGACACATGGCTGCTGTACAACAAATGCTCAGACCAATCTTTCAGGCTACCCCAAGTTGCCAGCATCTTAGGAATAACACTTGATCTTTGTCTTGCTTTTCTTGTGCACACCCACCCACACACACACACACAAACTGCATCACACATAAGCTCTTTTATTTTGCTTTTTTTTCTTCTGTTCCTAGATGACAAGCATAATCACTTCTGAAAGATAAGAACAACCTGAATGGGTGAATTTCACCCTTTTTCTGTTCTCCAGAGCCCTTTGATCTTAACAGTTGTGAAAGTCCCCTTTTTTAATTGTTCCTTTCTCAAAACCTTTGTACAATCCAGCTAATGAGCATACCATGGAGAGACAGGAGAGAATAGTGCTCGACAGTGTGGACCTTGTCCAAAGCCTAGCCCTGTTGCTCATCTTGTGTGATTTTCAATGACTCAGTTAACTTCTGGGTGCTTCTGCTTTTCTTCTTTACAAAATGCTGCTGCTAATACCACCATTCTCAGATCATTATGAGGAGTATTCAATGAAGAGTATTCACTGGTGGAAGGAAAAATTGCTATGTCCAGTAAAAAACTGTATATCTGCTTCAGATTTTATGGAAGTTATTTCCAACTCCAATTTGTAAATAATTGATAGTAACAAAATAATCTTGTCTACAGACATGACAATGTCCAGCAATTCATGTTGCAGTCATGTAGCTCCTTTTGTTTCAATGTTTCTCTGCACAAGATCAATGGGCAGCAGATATCTTTGCCTGTTCTTCCTCTCAGTATCTACCTAATAAATAACCTGCATTACAAAAGGATCATGTTTCTTTACTAGCTGAATCTGTCAGGCCTTAGCCTTACCTTGTGCTTCACAACTAGAGTTTGGTATTGGGTTTACCTGACTGTCAAAAGACCACCTGCTTGTTGTGGTATATTTTTATCTCTCTGGATATTATTTTTCTTAATAGCCTGCCATATTTACCCATACTTTTTTTTTGCAGGAGGATTTACGATTTCCTGTTAGTACCCATGTGAAACTGAGCTCCCAGACACTTGTGGGCTTCATTCCAGCCTGTATTAGATATCTATTGCCACACATAATATATTATCTCAAAACCCTACAACTTAAAACAATGCTCAGTTTATATGTATCATAAAACTATTAGACATAGCTTAGGAGTGTAGTTCTTCTAACCTGGAATTCTTTTTTTTTTTTAATTACATTGTATTATGTGACACAGTTTCATAGGTACTTGGGTTCTCCCCACCCCTCCCCAAACCCTCCCACCATGGTGGATTCCTCCACCTTGTTGCATAACCACAGTTCAAGTTCAGTTGTGGTTCCCTCATTGCAAGCATCTACCAAACATAGAGTCCAGCATCTTGTTGTCCAGTCAAGTTCAACGGCTTCTTAGGTATACACTCTCTGGTCTGAAGGCAGAGCTGACAGAGTATCATCCCAGTCAATTGAAAGCCCCGACATTACATCAGTAACAATTTATAATGTTATGGAATTAATTGACGTAGTATTGAGTAACCAACATGTTTAGAAAAAGAAAAATGCAAGTTCTTAATCACATCCTGTGACTTCTTCATTGACATTTCAATTTTAGTTTATACAATCGGTTTCTATACACCTTAAAATGGCTATAGATTGCTATTCAGCTGTCTTGTGTCTATTTTCATTGTAGTATTTAGCTTTTTATAGCGTTGGAGCATAATTTTGTTGAACCTGGCTTTTTTTTGGGAGGGGGAAGGCTAGACTGGCTTATAACTAACAAGACATATGTCAGCAGTTTAGGTGCAGAACAGTTTTAGGAGGAGTGTGCAGAGAAATCTTCAATACCCCAGTGAGGAGTAACTAATCTTTGTGTCCCACCTAGTGAAGTATAAGTGAGTCCATGTTGACCATTTCCTGTCTGATTCCAAGCTTTCCTTGTTGTTCTCTATCTATTCTAGATTTTTTGTTTGTTTGTTTGATTATTTGTTTTGAGGGGTTTCTGGAGCGATCTTGATGGTCATTACCAGAGAGGGTGGGGACCCAAAGTTGGAACCAAGCGAGAACCAGCGAGAGCTCCCCTCCCTAGTCCCAAAGGAAGTTTACTGTTCTGTTTCTGCGGACTGCTCAGGGCTCTTGGCTGTTGTTCTGATGCTCTTGGGTCCTGTGAGGGAGGATTTGGGCTTCTTCCATCCCATGTGGTAGATCCAAACGGGGCTGGGTGACCTCAGAGTTCTCGGCCTCCGAAGGTACTCCATCTCCCCGTGGTCTCCTTGGCAGTTGGGATGTAGTCCTTGGTGCCCGTGCTGATAGTCCTAGGTGAGGATCCGAGAGTCTCCAGGGTTGGGATACAAGCCTCCTCCTGTCCCCCTGCTCTGCTCTGGGCACCCCCCTGCTCTGTGCACATGACCTCCTGTTAAGAGGTTGTCAGGATCACTCCTGATTCCCCCTATATGACTCCTCCTGCCTGATTTCCCCATATTATCACAACAGTACATTCCTTCATAACTGCAGCCTCCTTCTTAGCAAGCTCCCAGGACTACCCAACTGCTGGGATTCCTCGACTCTGCCAGATTCCTGGGCCACTCAGCTCAAGCTTGATTCCTGATTAATAGGGTCAAACTACAGACACATACAAAACCATCACTTGTGGTCTGTTCTAGACCCTGAAACGTCATGCTACAATAAATAAGAAAATGGAAGGAGGCAGACAGCTTGGTGACCATGTTAATCTCTCCTTTTGCTTTTGCCATTTGAAAATGAGCACATGAGCAGTATTTGTGAACAGACTTTTTCTTAAGAATAATTGATGCAACGTGTGTAATCATTTGTTAAAGTGATGACATATTAAACTCTTGATAGAGTCATCATCATACCCATCACTCCTTCCTTGTCCCCTTGTTTAATGAGGCTGCTTGGACAGCTTGTGAACTTGTCTTTTCACTCTTGTCATTCTTAAAACCAAGACAAATAGACCCAAGAAACCTGCTCGTCTTTTCTGCTTTGTTGGATCACAGTGTCCCCCTCTTCTCAGATTTCTCCCAAAGCCCTTAGCAATAGTCCAGCAGCAGAGAGAAATGCATCAAATCAGCATAGATGAAAGTGCTTGGAATATTACATGGGGAGAGTTTTATGTGCCACGTATACACGTGGTCCACAGTTCTGCTCACTGTGTTCCATTGGCTAAAACACAGTGACATGACTACAACTAGCAACAAATGAGGCTGGGATAGGTAGGCTCATTAGGAAGGTACTTATGGGATCTGATACACAGCTCCTACAACAGGGCAACCGTCACACAATAATGGGCATTTGGTCTCAAAGACACATTTGGCTGAGTTACAGCACTGGGACTGACATGGTGATGTGGCCTTCTTCCAGGCCAGGCCTAAGCCAGTACTCCAGATGAGGGTTGGCCATTCATGGTAAATGCGGCTGAGCTTTTCATTCTGCTGTGCAGGTCCTGGTTTCTCTTTTTCCCTGCCTCTGTGTGTGTATGTGTGTGTTTGGGGGGGTGGGGGGAGGGGAACCAAGGGTGCAAGAGCCGGCCCAATCTCCAGTCTCCCACCCTCTCCCTCTACGTACTGGCGGGATCTGGGGCTCTCTCACATCACGAACATCCTTCGCTCCTTGCCATGTCTGTCAACTGTCATGGTGTGGGTGAACCTGCACCCGTGGTGGCAAGCGGTTAGGCGGGAGGCACATCTGATGTTGTTGCCTCTTGCCTCTTTGCTCCTGAAGCGGTGGTGTCACTCCTGTCCCCCAGCGTTCTTTCCAGGGTGTGCTGCTGCAACTGTCTGCAAGTGCTTGCTCTGTGGAAGTCTTTGAGGGTGAGGATGGGAATCGGGTGGAGGCAGATGGCTGGGGTCCTTAGGAGGTGTTACCACTCGCGTCCTCTGCCTTTTGGAGGGCATATCGGTGTGTGGGTTCTGTGGAGAACCAGATGCTGCTTTTTTTCCCTTCCTTCCCTGGCCTGCACTCCCTGCTTTAGGTCCTTGAGGCCTGCAACAAGGATGCCTGTATGCATGCACATGTGCCCTTGTGTGGGGGGGGTGGGCTGTTGCCCTCTTGGTGCCGGCTTTCGGTGCCACCCAGGTTCTTTGGCTGGGATGCTAAGTACACCTGCCTGCGTTGCCAGCATTTCTCCAAGGAAAACAACTTGGCAGTATAGTACAAAGAAGGAAGGACCGAGAAAAACTTGGAATGAGTCGCAGCCAGCTTTGTGGCTCAGTGGTTGGGACCAGCCAGCAAGCCACTCAACTGCCCATCCAGCTTCTCATGCAGTAAAATCGGTGGGTGGGAGTCATGCTTTTTTCTGTCTCTGAATGAATGAATGAATGAATAAGAACCGTAGTGTACACATGTACATGGCCAAATATCCTGTCCCCTGAAAACTGATTTTGCTGCGCAATGATGAACATAAAATTGCTGAGGTTCTTCAAGTATAACAATTTACCCAGAGGAATATAATATGCCGTTCTAGGAAAGCTTGGAGCATTTGATGTAGGGATGTTACTTATGAAAAATTAGGATTTCAGTCATCCTCACCATAAACAGGATGTTAATGCTATCAGTAAGTAATGAGCAGCAGGCATTGTCTTGACACCATTTTGTGATTGCTGGGCCAGGGTCCACAGATAAGCCACTGCTGTAGGCTCTGCTAGCTTACAGTGAACAAAACAACACAGGGCACCATGACATAAGAATAAATGCAGGCCAAAAACAATATCGTATGTTTTTCATTTTTGCCAGTTAGCCACAAGTGACCCAGGCTTGTTCCTTCATTGTGATGAGCAAAGTGTTAGCAATGGCTGAGAGGCTGTAAGAGGTTCCCTTCATAAGTAGTCTGAGTCAGAGCCCATAGAAGTGATGGTGGACAGGGTCCCACAGGGAGGAAGAAGGCAAGATGGTAGACAGCCTGGCTGGTGGTTTTCCTGGGTGGGTAGATGAGTCCGCAGAATCTGGATGTTCGACCGTCGTCCTGTGACCCTCACCTCCAATTTGTCTCAGAAACAGAGAGCTTAGGGGAAGAAAAGGATTTGGAAAGGCAGTTGGGCTGACGAACAGACAGAACAAAGAGCAGATTTGGATCAGAGGTAGGAGAAAGCCTAGACCTAGGGGACCTCTGCATCCTCTTGAATGTTGGCAGTAGTTATCCAGGTTCTGGAACACGTCTGGGTCCATAGAAGGATACTGAGATCAATTCACATTACATAAGTAGATGAGAGTGTTTCATTTTAGATAGGAAGCCAATTGGAAGGTGTTGAATTTGGCTAGCCCTGAACTCTCCTACTCCCTGGCCCCTGTGTTGTGAAGTGATGACTTCTGGCATGGATTACCCTACTTCAGGGTTTCAGCCCACCCCTAATGCAGCAACGTGACAGCGCCTTGTGTGGACCGCCTACTCTCCTGACAGATAGAAACTTGGGGACACCCTTGTTCCTCTACATGTCAGTTGTAACTGGACCTACTTAACTATGGGAGCTGCCACCTCATCCGCCCCTCTTGATACTCCCTCAGGCTGCCTCCTAGCCAACATTGGTCTAGAGGCTAGGGAATTTAGGGAAGAAACAGATCAAATTCGGTCACTTTCTGTCTGTACGACTTTGGGCAAGTTTTTCCAACTTCTATGAGCATCAGTTCACTCTATCTGTAAAACAGTAATAATAGCAATAGTACCAAATTGGTGGAGTTACTCAGATTTGCACGTGACATTGTGAGGAGTCAGATGGGCTAAAACACAGCTACGGCCTCTAGTCTCTGGTGAAGTTATTTTAAAATACAAAATCTTGATTTTTCCCATTGCTTATCCTTACAAGGGCACTTTCTCCCTAGCTTTGTAACCCAGCCCCTTGAGGGAGAACCAAGGAACAAAATCAGAATATCAATTCCATCACCTAAAGTTGTTGTCATGAAAAACACAAGGAGACATAACATATACCCACCGCCTCATCTCTGAGTTCCTATCAAAGAGATAGTGCCTGAGTTTTCAGCTTCTCCTAGGAACCGGAGGAGGAAGCCATCAGTCACACCCTTGTGATGTCCTTTTGTTCTAAACAAGGTGGTAGACATTGCCGCGCATTGTGAATGATTTTTGTTTTTTTCTTTCTGCCCTTTGAGTGCCTCATTTGTCCCCCTCCCTGAGATGGTGCATAAAAGACACCACTTCCACTATTTTCTTGGGGTTTTCTTCTCTTGAGCTCCCCCCCGCCCCGTCACTATGGCAGGGACCTCCTACTTTCTCTTAAGTATATCTTGCTTTGCATACTAATGTTGTCTGTTTGAAAATTCTTCTTTCGTGTGAAACAAAAATGAGATTGCTGCCGTCTTTCACATTGAATTCCCGCAGCAATATCAGTAATAATTGGTGAGCATATAACCAACATCCAATGAATGCTAAGCAGCATCACGTACATGGGCCATTATTCATTTGCACGGACGATTTTCTGTTTAGCACATTCCACATGCCAATGGAATTCTGCTAGGTACTGTAGTTGCAAAGTGTGACAAGGCCCCATACATATTCCCTCCCTCCCAAGAGGCCCATGAGCTCACAAAAGAGGTAGACAGGAAAAGCGGAGTCTCTAACTGGCCTAAGTGCTTGGCAGGCCTTCTCTTCTGAGAACCAAGCAGGGTGGGACCCAGCTGCCAGCGGAGTAAAGAGTCTGGCTAGGAGGCGTGCGGAGTGGGGAGGAGCATTTGCAGCACTATGAACATTTGGGATGGCTTTCTATATTGTTAATTTGGGTTTCAAAGGCTGTCCTATGTGTCTGTGGGAAGTTTCACATCAACTCTGATCCAAAGTGTCCATAGCTCAGCCCCAGTATGACAACCAAAAATGTCTTTTGGTGATAGGTATTTGCCCTAGAAGTTAAGATACCCATATCCTACATGCAAGTGCCTGGCTTCCATCCCCAGGGAGTGCAGCTTAAGAATTGGCACTGCCAACAAGCCCAAGATGACTCTGCTATGCAGACGCCAATGACAATGCCCGGAGAAGCCTTTTACCCAAAGGTTCTCAACAGTGAGTGGAGATGGGCTGGAGGGCAACAGTTGGCAAGTCCAGAGGTTTTTGCTTATGACAAATGGAGAAGGGAGTGCTGTTAACTGAGGAGAGGGATCCGGAGAACCACCTCGCAATTCTCAGTTTTTTTGGTTGAGGAGCCTTGAATTAACCCAGTAATTCTTAACTTTGAAATTATCCAGGGGGTGTCGAAAGTTCTTACATCTTAGATGTAAGGTTTGCTGAAGAGCTAAACAGATCCAGCTTTTATGATTTAACGTGCCTTGAACCTGAATTTACCAAGGGTGTTCAGGTAGCTAGAGATCATGACAACAAACCTGAAACAGACATGTGAAGGGCTCAAGGGTCATCTCAAGGGCTGTTCATGGAAAGAAAACATGGCTTCACAGCTACTAGTTTCACATCAGACTAACAAATCACTGAGCAACAAATATAAGGGAGAGAGTAAATGTGTTGGTTACCAGTTTTTAGTTAAAGGCAAGTTTTTGTTTTGTTTTGTTTTGTTTTAACTTTTTTTGATGTTAACATAGCTGATTAGGGTTGGAAGGGTTGAGGACCAGGGGAAGTGGGTGAGATTGTTTATACATTTTGTTTGTCTTTTTCCTGTATCTAGGGAAAGGTGGGAGATAAGGGGAGAAGCCACATCCAGCCTCTCAAACCATCTCAGTACCCAGGAACAGCCAGCCAATGTCATCCCAGGGTCCCTGATATGGAGCATGTTCTGAGGGTTCTGTTCAAATGGTTTTGATAGTTCTGAAATGCACAGATGATTCAAGCATGAGGAAATCCTTCCAAGGTCCATTTGCTGATATAGTCCATCTTAGAGTCTCTCTTCACCTAAATATTCGTTGTCAACGCTTGGCTGGGATAATTGACCAGTTTATTATGCCTTCCTCCTTCTGCTATCATACTAGATGTCCTCTGCAGGCTCCAATGGACTGCCATATCCTCCATGTGCATCTGTCTAAGTCACTGAGGAGGCCTAGCCGTGACACATGCACTCCACTGTCAGACCACAGATCCCATGATTCTCCCCATGGCTGGAGTTCTGAATCCAGCAGTTCAGTTGTAGGGAATCCCCAAAGAAACCTTGTTGAATTGATCCCAGATCAGACTCTTCTCTGTGCTTACCAGTACAAGGTCCAGCTCTGTCTGTCACCCACATCGGCCTACACACACACTGGTAGTTGCAATTTCTGGGTCAGTTCTGTTTCCAGCCCCATCTCTTATACAAACCAATGGATGTTGGAGCTCAGCCCAATCCTTATCAGCACACAACAGGCTCTCATGTACTTCAGCAGGAGCTGCTGTCTAGTTGGAGCAACCCCCAATAATCCCCACTAGGCTAATATTCAGCCTAGTTCCTGTGATTGCCAGTATGTTCAGGAGACTGGTCTAATCTGTCCCACATCCCATTCATCTTGCATATAATGTCCATGGGCAGTGAAGCCTAGCTCTACCCAACTAACCCCACTATGCCACTGGGTGCTACTACCTGTCTAGCCAGGTCCACCTACCACCCTGGTTCTCATGCTCACTTGTGGGAGTTGCAACTCTTCAGAGAAGTGTCCACAGTTTCTCTATTAGACCCACTGCCAGTCCCAGATCTTGTACTCTCCAGCTGGTTCTGCAGTCTAGCTTGACAGGATTTGCTGCCAGACACAGTACTTGCCAGCTGATGCTGTGGCAAAGCCCAATCAGCCTGCAGTTACTCTGGCTTCTGTATGCACCATTGGGTACAATCAGTTAGCCCAGTCTGGCTCGCTCCCTAACCTAGGTCACATGTAGGCAACAGATATTGCATCCCTGTCTGGCCTTTCCTGCCCCCAGTCCCAGCTCTCAAGCTTACCAGCAGGAGCAGTGGCCCAGCAAAGAGGCCACCCAAAGCCCCACTACCAGATTCTCACCGCTGCCCCCGGGTCTCAAGTATGTTGGTGGGTGCTGTGGTCCAGTCTGGCATGGCCCATGTCACCTTACCATTTGCCAGTGAGTGCTGTAACCTGGCCCCAGGCCAGTCGGCCCCAGTCCCACCTCATGCTTGCAGGTGCTGCAGCCTAGACAAGCCTCGCCATTACCCAGTCCTAGCTCTAATGTGAGCTAGGCCCAACTCAGCCTTTCCTGCACCCTTTCCTGGTTCTCGGATCTGCCAATGGATATTATGAACTGACCAGTCTGCCCTGCCTCCAGACCTGACCTGCTTGGCTTGGCTACTCCCAGCCTTGCTCTTTGTGCTCACCTGAAGAGATTGAGTCCTGACAAAGGAGTTCTTCAAGTTCCTCTATTAAGTCTCCTCCCAGTGGCAGATCTCATGTAGACCAGTAGGTCCTTGGCCCAACTGACTTAGTCTACCTCCTGTCCTGGCCGGAAGAGTGGCCTTGCCTAATCAACTCACACCCATTCCAGTTCTTACTGTTGGTTACTACAGCCCAGTCACACCTTGTGCATGCTCAGACACAGCTCTCACATGCTTCAGTAGGTGCTGAGACTAGACCAGCCTATCCAGCACCCACCCTGGCTCTCATGAGCACCAGTGGGTGCTGCACTCTAACCATCCTGGCACACTCCACTCCCAGTCCATACCCATGATGAGGGACACTACAGTCATGTTTAGTCCAGATTGTTGCCTCCATTCCAGCTCTTACACTCATCAGTGGGAACCACCACCCAGCCAGGGTGTTCCCTTAGCTCTCCAACCAAGCATGTTCCCAGCCACAGATCTTGCATGTTCCAGTTGTTGCTCTGACCTAGCTCAGCATAGCCCATCCCCGTCTGGGCCTTTGCCTTCCGATGCTCCAGTCTGGCCTGGCCCGGCCCACCCCCAGTCTTAACTCTCACTGGTGGGTCCTATAGCCTAGCCTTGCTTAGTCTGCTCCCATCCCTGGCTCGCGCAAACCAGTAGGTGTGAAAGCCTAGCCCAGCATGAACTGTACTCTAGCCTGGCTCCTGCATGTGCCAGTGGTCTAAGGTTGGCCCAGCC
The DNA here is from genome assembly GCF_030435755.1 of Ochotona princeps. Classification (NCBI taxonomy): domain Eukaryota; kingdom Metazoa; phylum Chordata; class Mammalia; order Lagomorpha; family Ochotonidae; genus Ochotona; species Ochotona princeps. The sequence continues at coordinate 45,028 of NC_080866.1, read as the reverse complement.
CTGCCTGGTCCAACCCCTCCAGAACCAGCCCAAACACTTGCTGATGGGTGGAGCTACCTTGTCTGCCCTGATTAACACCCAGGCCTGAATCACATTGTCACAAGTGGGAGCTATGGTCCAGTAGAGGAGTTCCTAAGTTCCCCCAGCAGGCCCACTCCCAGACCCAGATCTCACACATGCCGTGGGTTCTAGGCCCTCGTATAGTGTGCCCCCTCTGTCCCGGCCTTTGTATAAGCTGGTGGATGTTGTGTAGGTTTGTGATGACTGAGTGACTGAGTGAGATATTATGCAATCACATGTCAATGACCAAGAAAAATAGCTGAGAAGTTACAATTGAGGGGTTTTGCCATTCTTTAATCATCAGAACAAATTAACACAGATTAAGCAAGATGTTACTAGGGGCTGTGATCTTATGGAGCTACCACCACAAATGTGGCTCATCTTTGAACATTAGACATCATTGAGTCATTAGACAGTTCACTGTATGTAAAATGCTTAAAATGGTGTGTTGCATTTTGTGGGCATAAGATTCATTCTTGCTAACATATCACGCTAATTGGAATGCTTACTGTGGAAATAAGTCATAGAACCAGCATTTTAGTAAATCAGCAATATAAATGCATAACCTTCTTTATGAAGAATAACACAAAGCAGCAGCAGCAGGAGAGGGAAGATTGTTATTAAAATTGGTTTCTGTAAAGATTGCAAAGACCTCATTTACAAGAATGTTAGGAAGTATGTTGGGTTCAAGTCAATTGTTCACATTCAGAAATTAGCTCAGTTGCCTATGAGGCTGTTTACGAACAAACCACCAGTCAATCCAGCCAAAATAAAGAAAAGAGATCCATTGGCTGGAACCCATGGAAACTATGGAAATGCAAACAAGCAGCAATGGATAAATCACTTTCTAGTTTTGATCAGCAAGACTTCTTAGAGCCTCCATGAGGCTCCAACAACTTCATGCTCAAGAGAAGACTTTTAATTTAGTTCTGTTAGAGAGGGTTGTCAGAAGGGTCAGCAGAGAAGCTTCTGCTAAGAGGAACATCCCATGGGACAACTGAACCCAGACTGGACCCAGTCTACTGCACATACTGGCAATTATGGAAACCAGGGCAGCGGAGGGGCTTGGTGGGAGTTACTTCAGGTTGCTCCGACTAGGCTGCAGCTCCCACTGGTTTGCGTGAGGGCCATGTGTGGTGGTGGGCAGGATGGGGCTGGGCTACAACACCCTTGGTTTGTGTAGAAGACAGGGCTGGAGGTAGAACTGACCCAGCAATTGTAACTACCAGCATGTGCATACACTGATTGGGGTGACGGACTTTGCTGGACCCTGTATTGGCAAGCACACACAAGAATCAGGTCTGGGATTGCCTCAGATAAAGTTTCTCAGAGGATCTCCACCAACTGAATTTCTGGACTCAGAACCCCAACGAGGGAGAGAATTGTAGGTTCCATGGTCTGACCATGGAGTGCATGTGTCATAGCTGGGCCTCCTCAGTGGCTTAGACGGAGCAGTGGACAGCATATCCAGGTGCACATGGAGGATATGGCAGTACGCAAACAGAGACTTTAAGGTGGACTGTGTCAGCCAGTGGATTCTGGAGAGCTGCATATTTTCAAGAGACTAGAGCAGTTAACCATGAGAGCAGGTTCCTGAAAAGAAAGGCCACTCCTCAGTTTTCCTTCTTCAGCTCATTCTTGCTTGCCCTGCTTTCCATCATGCTTTGACACAGAACAAAAAGGTCATTCTAGACATAGTTGTCTAGATCACAAGTTCAACAAACTTCTTTATAAGTGACATAGTCTCAGGTATTCTAAGAATGGCCTCTAAGGCCAGGCCTGGTGTCCAAAAATCAGCTGCGGTGGCATCCCCTGGGAACCTTTCGAAATGTAGACTCCCAGTTCACATTTCAGATCAACTGACTCAAGAGAAACTGAGAAAGCACTGCCAGAAGACAAAGGAAAAGACACATTCTTTTTTATAAGTTTTGGACATTTAATTTATGTATTTGAGAGGCAGAGAAAGAAACTGTGTGCTTCCATCGCTGGCTCACTCCTCAAAGGCTAGTGATCATTGAGGCTGGACCAAAACCCAACTCAGGGGATAGCTAGGAATTCCATGTGAGTCTCCCATGTGGGTAGGGGAAACCCAAGTCCTTGAACCATCACCTGCTGCCTCCCAGGGTGTGTGTTACCCTAAAGCTGAGGCCAGGAGCAAGAACATTAAAAATGTGTATTAATTTTAAGCCATGAAACAGAAGGTTAATAGACACAATTAGCCAGAGATCAGTGCCAGAGTCATTGAAATTCAAAGTTGTAAGTGAAGAAGAAACTAGATGGGAATGAAGAACCCAGTAGAGTTTCTGTCTTTGTAGAAACATCAAGACGGACTTGCCTGCAGTGAATGAAAACTGGGTTTGTTTCCTGCAGGTAATGCCTTCCAGAAGCTTGGGCCCCAAGCTGTGTGCGAGTTGGCTGCAGTCCTGTTGAACGCTGAGTGGAGTAGCCACAGCTTTGCATTCCTGATGGGCATCTGTTTCAGTGAGCCTCAAACACATTTCACACGTTTAACCAATTCACAGAGTAACAGAAGACAAAAACTGATGCATACACAGATAAGAAGGGAGTCAGACATGTGCAATTGAGGCTTGACTACACTGCCAGTGCTGTGGGAATGGCCATAGAGCATAGAATTCAGACTTGCGAGTCCACAGAAAGGTTTGCAGGATTACGTGTGGTTTTTAATGACAATGTATACACTGTCACACACAACCAGTTTTACAAACAGATTTTAGAAAACAATACAAAGATGTGTGTTGGGTTTCAGCAGTGACTCTTCTATCCCTGGATGAAGCAACATGGCCATCATTCCTGAACTGTAGCACATACTGCTTGTGGACATGAAGGGAATACATTTGAATGAAGCAGACATGTGTTGTGGACCGTTCCCAGGGATTGTCTAAGAGGAAGGTCAGATTTCAGACTAATTTGACCCTCTTCATTACATCTGGTCCTCAACTGCTAGAATCAGCAAGGTCTGTTCCACTCCATGCACACAGGTTAGAAAATATGAAAGTCTTTCATGCATTCTCAATTTCCGTGTGCCTTGTAAAGCAAGAGATTCTTGCCGATGGTGACTCTAACTGTAAAGGTACACTATATGTATTTGTTGTATTGCATGACCCATCTGCCTTGCCAAAGTCACAAAGAGTATAGTTAAACACGTTATCTGCTGATAAAATCAAGACTTAGACTCATTGAGCTAGGGAGTTTTGTGCCCATGTCTTTTGTGGTACTTTATGAAGTTCTGGGTAGATTCTGACTATCCTGAAGTTTACTCTAAGAACTGACTTTAGAATATAACTACTCTGGGCCCAGTGTGGTGACCCGGTGGCTAAATCCTCGCCTTGCACGTGCCAGGATCCCAGTGGGCACCGGTTCTAATCCCGGCAGCTCCACTTCCCATCCAGCTCCCTGCTTGTGGCCTGGGAAAGCAGTCGAGGACGGCCCAAAGCCTTGGGACCCTGTACCCACGTGGGAGACCTGGAGGAGGTTCCTGGCTCCTGGCTTCGGATCGGCGCGCACTGGCCCGTTGCGGCTCACTTGGGGAGTGAATCATCGGACGGAAGATCTTCCTCTCTGTCTCTCCTCCTCTGTGTACATCTGACTTTGTAATAAAAATAAAATAAATCTTAAAAAAAATTAAGTTTGGCTAGACTGAATCATGCTATTCTTGCTGCCCTTATAATAACAAGCCTCTTACTGTCTATCTCTACAGGAAACAAGTAGCTAAAGTCAGAGTGGGAACATTGGAGAAGTAGTGAAACCACATTTTGGACATTTAGTGTATGACTGAGAAGAGTTACTTGGCATTTGACATAAGTTCCTCAACCACATCTGCATGTTAATGGGTAAAAGAAGTTCAAAGCAAATTTAACTAAAAATATCAAGTTCTATTGAACAAATCTACTAAAGTGAGGGCTTGGTGTAAAAGAAGATGTGTATTGGATTGAGAAAGACAAGTGATTCAATTCTAAAATTTAGCAAGGAAAATGGATAGGCATAGCATTATGGGTTTTCAGGACAGGCATAGTGTTATGGATTTTGTAGTCAGGAACATACTAAAAACACATGCATATCTGAGTTGCAAAACTTATTCAAGAAATTTTTAAAATGAAAATAAATCAGTGACATGTTTATGCACATACATATTTGAAAATATACAGGGAACTTACTGAAATAGAAGAATTCAAGGCACTGGAAATTGATTCAAATTGGATTGGACAGTGTAGATACTGGAAATCATTGTGTAAGTCTTTATAATTATAGGATATTTTCCTTTTAAAAACAGCCAACTTTAATCTTTTCATTTAGTTACCTCCACAGAGCATACTTATATATAAGACCATTACTTCACATTAACTAAGGTGAATAGATTATTCTGACAAAGAGAAATTTTAAAAACCCATTGTTTTCACTAGAGCTTCATTTAGAAAGGCACACAATTATCGGATGTGCCCCTTTCCTCTTGAATTTATTCATTGTGAGACTCTGAGGTGTTTTTATGACAGAATATGAAACATAGTGGGAGCATACTTCAACAACGTTGTTTGGTGAAAGTTTTATACTTTTGTGAATGGAAGCTATGAATCTAGAGAGAACCGACTAGGATAAGCATTGGTTGTGCCCATGTCTTGCACTTGTTGCCTTTGAGGTATGGAACATCCAAATTCACAGCTGTCGTAAGACTGGGAGAGGCTGGTTCAGCGTTCCAGGTCTCCATTTTTAGGAACTGAATTGAATGAGTTGGCAATTCCCACCCCATCTGTCTCTTGTATAATCGTTCTTGAATGTGGTGGTGCAGTTTATAAATACCATGGGGCATCACTCCCCTGGTTAGGTTGTGTTAGATGACGAGGGGTTTTGTAGACAGAATTGAAGTTCCCAATGAGAGATTGTCCTGGATGGGCCTGACCTCACTAAGGTGTGTCCTTCAAGGGAATAGGGCCCTTCCCGGGAGAGGAGACTTGCCAGAGAACAACCATGCTGTGAACTGCCTATGGTGGAAGCCCGTCTACCAGAGCCATGAACAGACTTCTTAAATGTTGATGTGGTGCACCTCAAAATACTACATCCAAAGTAAGCAATATCCTGGATGTCGAACATGTAAAGTCTGTTGCTTAGCAACCAAGCATCTAAAATGGCTATCCCGGCACCTCTCCTTCTCCTGTAGTACTTATCTTCGTTCTCTTTTCCTCTCATTCTGTCAGATGTCTACCTATTCAACAGGCTGACATAAACTCAGACAAGGCAGCTCTGTGTAATTAGAACCAACAAGCTTTGTATGTGGGAGACTAGCTCAACTTGGCTCTGAAATTGATTAATCTTCTGACCTTGGGAAAGAAAAAATACTTTTTGGGCTCTTGGCATCCGCATCTTATGTATTCCCAGCATGCTCAGGACAAAGGAGTATGGAAGAATTGCTCAAGTGTCAAGGGTAGACTGTGAAATGGGCATACGCCCTGGGCTTATGGGTTGGAATTGGAGGAGCTGCGACTTGAACTGTGCACTGAACCCTCACACCTGCCTGGGGAGGTAATTTTGATTCAACATAAGGACATCATCAGGAAGCAGAGGTGAAAGACCCAGTGGATGCCGACCTCCATAGATGCTTCCAATATGCTATCTCCCCTGATTCACAACCGATCCTGTGAAGCAGGGCTATAATGATTCCTTACGGAGGTAAGGGCTGTGAGAGGTTAACTTTCCCAAGTGGTAGAGAGGGGACTTGTTCCTAACCACCACTGTCTTGGCTGGCACAATTAGGAAGATTTACAATCTGTCCCTCTGAGCCAGGAAGAGAGAGAGGGGCCACCCTAAACTTCTGGGAGCTCCCATTTGGGTGTTGAAACTTGTCACTTGGTGGTGACATTTTAGGGAAGAAAGAGCTAAAGGAAATCAATGCATTCCTGGCTGGAGATCTGACCCATTGGAACTCACCTGCTACAAAGTTGAGTCCTTTGGGAAAGAAGGCCATACCTGTTCAGTCCCAAGCTGGTATATTGTTCTCTGGTAGGCTAATGTCCTGGCTTTAAAGCTCCATTTAAAAAAAAAAAAATTATTTACTTTAGAAGTTTTAATTTGTATTTGTGAGTTCTCCATTTTAAATGTTAATTGTTTAATATTTTAACTTATAGAATAGAGCAAATTTCCTGTATTTCACAACATAGCTTTCGAAGCAGAGTGACTGCGCATTCCACCTGTGATTGCAGAGTCAACGGATGCATCCCATTGTACATGTTAAAAGTAAACAAGTACATATGAAAGGGGTGTGGAAAATGTGGACAGGAGGGTAGGGTGGGAAGTATCACTGGACTCCATTTTATCAACCAGTTTGGCCTCTTTTCTCATCTCTGCTTCTCTTGAGTATAGAAGAGGCAGCAGTCCTGGTCTGTGTATTGTTACGGAGAAGTTGCAGCCATTTGGGAGGGAGGCGGATCAATTAGAGACCAGAGGTTTTTTTCCTGATGATATTTATTTCATAAATGTAATTATTTTTTCTAAAACATATTAAAATAGAAAAACATGTTCTTTTAATCAATTTGTACAAAGAAAATACCAATATAGTAATAAAATACTGAAAAGATATGAAAAGCACCAGAACATTAGAGAAATTACACTGGCAACAATTCTAGGAATATATTTTTTTGTAATTGTACAATAAAGTGCTAATAAATCCAGTCAAAATTAGTGGCAAGATATAAAAAGTTATGCTATTATGAAATCTGACGCCAGGTTTACCAGCAATTGCGTTTTTTAGACTACTTGTAGATCAAGCTAATGATAGTTCATTAATGTTTTCATGTAAAAATCTATCCATCTCCATTTCAAAGTGAAAACAAAGAACTAAAGTTCAAATGTCAGTCCTTGGTAATGTAGTTGTGAATATGATTAAAAGTAGAATATAGCAGTCCAAATAATCCTGCATAGATGATTAAATAAAACCAAATGAAGACAGAATAAAATCAAATGTAAATATGTGTGATTAATCAAGACAAGTACAAAAGCTCAGATGCCTTTGATCTGATAGTTAACTTTCGGTAATTCTGCTTTAGTCACATTTAATAGACACATGAACGTCAACAGGATATGTTATTAAATTCAAGTGACCAGACAGTAAGCAAAGGATGTTTCTGCAAGTCAACATACTTTGCAAAGGAAACATTAAAGGGACACCGTTAGGACAATACATCACCAATCTTGGCTAATTATATCCTCATTTATCTGCTGAGGAACACACACAAATACTTTGGGATTAGATTAGATTATGTTAAGGCCAGAGATGTGCTGTGTAAGGGGAGCCGCTGTGCACACACAGCCAGGGTGACACTGTGCACAGCCCTGCTCGAAGCTCTTACAATGGCTCGCCAGCGGTATTTTCATCCTTTCAATAAAAAACCGACACTGCTTTTGCTTTCTCTTGTTTCCCTACTGAAAAGGCTCCTTCTCCCGGCTGATACCAGCAAGGGGCATTCAGCATCTCAAACTCCTTTGTCACAGGGTTCAAGATAATGCCTTTTCTTTATTTACGCTGCTTAGCGTGTCAACCATCGCCTGCACTCGCAACAGGGCGGACATGGACAACGGAAGGCCAGGCCCTCGGAAGCCCGTGGCAGAGGCTCCGGGACCAGCTCTGGTGGACAGTAGAAAGGACTGCAACCTGACACCGCCTGAGGAGACTTTCCTGACAGAATCGGGAGACACTTGCACGCACTCAGTGCGAAGGCCGCCCTGACGGTGTTCCAGAGAAAGGCTGACGTGCCCGAAGAGGCCCGCTGGCCCGCACACTGCGAAATCGAGGCTAATGTGGTTTGGCATTAAATAGGTTTACATTCCAAAAGAATATTGACTATTATTGTCTGGAAGTAATTCTCAAAATTACAAAGTCAGGATTACATAAATTACTCTGTATGTCTTTTTCAATATACACGGTCTTCTATATACATAGTATAGAAAAGCTAGTACGTTGGTTCAGCTATAATAATTGTGTCATAAAAAAGCAGATTATATATTTTGGCTGCAACGAAGCATGTTACACTTTTCAGTTTAGCTAGTGTATTTACAGAAGACTTACGCTTTAAAAGTGTCCCAACCCAAAGGAAAAAAAAACAAAAACAATAAATTAGATTTAAACCATTAATTTACATAATGCATATGCCTTTACTTACTTTCCTAACTGTTACAGTCTCTGAGAATCTGCTTGTCCAGCCTCTTTATCTGACCAGTTCGTTTTCCCAACGTGTACGTGTTGCGTCCCTCTAGCTGCTGTGTATTTGCTTTGAGGAAGCCCAGATGTGCAAGACTTTGAGTAGCTTGGTGGTGAAGTTTTGGGTCTGTTACTTTTTCCCACAGAAGAAGGAGCCAAGTTTCCGACCAGGCACCACTTCCTTAACTTAGCAACGAATAGAATAAAGAGATGACAACAGCAAGCAAGAGCACTGTTACTGAAAGCAACAGCTGCTGGAGCCAGATACAACGCTGAACTCGGTCTTCAAGCTTCCGATTGCTTTCTAGTAAACGGCTGAGCTGAAGAGGCAAAAAAAAGCAATGAAAAATTTGTATCAATATAGCAGTCATTTATCAAGTAGGAATATCAGGACTCTGAAAGGCTGGGGCTACAGAGACAAGGCATGGGGCTTGTCTGGCAGCTGGATAGGTCTGGCTTCCTCATTTACTCACTCAGGTCAGAGTAAACTTGGCTACACCCCCAAATTCTTTGCTACTGATTTTTACCCAAACGTTTACAAGGTTAGTAGATGTGCCCACCTAAGGTTGATTTACATTTACCAGTAACGGACTGTCGCTAGGAAGAAAGCACACTTACTTGTAGGTAGATGTCTTCGCCGGTTTTATCCGACACGTTAAAAGCGTTGTCTTTTAACGTAGGCATGTTTGGTTTACTGCTCTCAACAGTATGGCATCTTAACCTGGGAACGAAATCCAAAGAAATGCACTCTTTCAGTTTCAATCAATCTCCTGACAGAGTTAGATACACAAGTCAGCCTGTGGAGGGAAGGGAGCCTCATGCCTCTCTCCTGCTCCGCCTGCGGGGCAGCTCCCAGGTGTTCGTCCTACACTGGTTGCTCTTTCGTGTAAAAAGGGACACAGGGAGTGAGGCTACTCAGTCCTCCAAGGGAGTCCCCAGTCAGCTTTCTTACGGGGAATTCAGCAGAAGCCACTCAAACATCTCAGGACTTGAAGGCCACCATCCTTCCAGATGGGAGACGCTGCTGTCCTTGGGGCCTTGGTATCTAGTTTCCAAGCTCCCCCGTGTTTTTGGAGAAAATACGGCAAACCCTGAATCACAGCCAGTGAGAAGCTACCACCAGGAGCTGGTGAGACGAAAACCACTGCACCTCACGGGCAACAAACCGGAAGAAAACCCTCATTCTCCGGGACCGTTTCAGAAGGACTGCAAGTGAAGCTCTAACACTTTTGACATCAGCGGCGGAAACCTCCACTGTATCCCCACTGCCGTGCCTTGCATCAGCAAAACACAGCCAGACGAACGACGACAAACCAGGCGCTCCCGTAAAGTGACTGGTGGAACGCATCGAGCCACATCTCCATCCGCATGGCCTCTGCCCTCCCACTAAGGCCGACCCTCTCTCCAGTTCTGCCCCAACTCAGTCTTGTCAGGAACAGGAACGCCAGGTGACCGCTCTGTCCACTGCAGCTCGTGGGTACCTGGAAGTGTTTTCTGTACGGCCATCGGTGGTGGCCTCACCATGCACCCCGTCCACACCGCATGCTCCTAGATCAGCATCTTTGGCAGCACTTGTCACGTTGTCTTTTGAAAAGCATCCTCTTGGCTGCGCTTGGACGGCAGTCGCTGCAGAGTTCGCTTGCTGGTCCTCCTAACTCTGCTTCAATGTCCTTTCTCCATTTGGCTGCAGACTGTTCCTCCAGGCGAGGTCTATCTTACCTCCTCTCTGGCCGGGAAAACTGAAATCACAGCTGTCTTCTAAGCACCTGGCACCATGCTACCCGCACCCGGTGCCACTCCGAGCTGACCCTTAGGTTCCTCCCACCGCCACGGGACGTCCAGAGCACCCAACCCTAGTTTTGACAACCGAAAGTGTTTCTAGACATCGAGAAATGTTCCTCTGGGGAGGAAATCCGGCACTGCATCAATAAACCACAATTCCAATGAGGGGAGAAAAACCACGAGAGCTCGAAACACCGGGTAAAAGGCAACACAACACAGCCTTCGCCGTGCTTTCTCTTCTCTGTGCCTTCTCCAGGCACATATATAGGGATGCCTATAGCTTTTCCACCTCTTTTGTCAGGCATATTTTTGTGTGATTAGAGGGTTTTTTTTTAAGGCAGATGTACAGAGAGGAAGATCTTCCGTCCACTAATTCACTCCCCAAGTGAGCCACAACGGGCCGGTGCTGTACTGATCTGAAACCAGGAGCCAGGAGCCTCTTCCCGGTCTCCCACACGGGTGCAGGGTCCCAATGCACTGGGCCGTCCTCGACTGCTTCCCCAGGCCACAAGCAGGGAGCTGGATGGGAAGTGGAGCTGCCGGGATTAGAACCGGCGCCCATATGGGATCCCGGGGCTTTCAAGGCGAGGACTTTTAGCCGCTAGACCACGCCGCCGGGCCCTGTTATTATTATTAATATTATTTTTAATATTCATTTATTCATTAATTACATGGTATTAGATGATATGATTATTATTTTTTAAAGATTTATTTGTTTTTATTTATTTGTTTGTTTTGTTTTTAAATATTTATTTTATTTTTCATTACAAAGTCATATATACAGAGAGGAGGAGAGACAGAGAGGAAGATCCTCTGTCTGTTGATTCACTCCCCAAGTGACCGCAATGGCCGGTGCTACGCCGATCCAAAGCCAGGAGCCAGGAGCCTCTTCCGGGTCTCCCACGCGGGTGCAGGGGCCCACCTCGACTGCTTTCCCAGGCCACAAGCAGGGAGCTGGATGGGAAGTGGAGCCGCCAGGATTAGAACCGGCGCCCACATGGGATCCCGGGAGGAAGGGATGCTGACTGGCTGTGGCGGCCTGCTTCTCCCTCCGGTAAAGCTTACCTGTGTTCCATCACTTTGTTTCGAGGGACTTGCTTCCAGAACTGCGTCAATTCGGTCTGCCCCGTGCCGCACGACTGCTCCATTTCCGCGGCCATTATCAGGAAGCGGTCTTGGGCAGAGACGGTGAGACCTGTGTTCCGAAAAGGATATAACTTAGCCACCTGACGTCGCTGAAGAAAAAAGAAGGAAATGAAACCACCTTAAGGAAAAACTAAGTTCTAACAATGCAAGTTTTTTTTGTTGTTTTTTTATTGTTAATTATTTTGCCTTAAGGAAAAACTAAGTTCTAACAATGCAAGTTTGTTGTTTTTTTATTGTTAATTATTTTGCCTTAAAGAAAAACTAAGTTCGTTTTTTTTGTTGTTTTTTTATTGTTAATTATTTTGCCTTAAGGAAAAACTAAGTTCTAACAATGCAAGTTTTTTTTGTTGTTTTTTTATTGTTAATTATTTTGCCTTAAAGAAAAACTAAGTTCTAACAATGCAAGTTTTTTTTTTGTCTTAAAGAAAAACTAAGTTCTAACAATGCAAGTTTTTTTTTTGTCTTAAAGAAAAACTAAGTTCTAACAATGCAAGTTTTTTTTTTGTTTTTTTATTGTTAATTATTTTGCCTTAAGGAAAAACTAAGTTCTAACAATGCAAGTTTTTTTGTTGTTTTTTTATTGTTAATTATTTTGCCTTAAAGAAAAACTAAGTTCTAACAATGCAAGTTTTTTTTTTGTCTTAAAGAAAAACTAAGTTCTAACAATGCAAGTTTTTTTTTTTGTTTTTTTATTGTTAATTATTTTGCCTTAAAGAAAAACTAAGTTCTAACAATGCAAGTTTTTTTTGTTGTTTTTTTATTGTTAATTATTTTGCCTTAAAGAAAAACTAAGTTCTAACAATGCAAGTTTTTTTTTTGTCTTAAAGAAAAACTAAGTTCTAACAATGCAAGTTTTTTTTGTTGTTTTTTTATTGTTAATTATTTTGCCTTAAGGAAAAACTAAGTTCTAACAATGCAAGTTTTTTTTGTTGTTTTTTTATTGTTAATTATTTTGCCTTAAAGAAAAACTAAGTTCTAACAATGCAAGTTTTTTTTTTGTCTTAAAGAAAAACTAAGTTCTAACAATGCAAGTTTTTTTTTTGTCTTAAAGAAAAACTAAGTTCTAACAATGCAAGTTTTTTTTTTGTTTTTTTATTGTTAATTATTTTGCCTTAAGGAAAAACTAAGTTCTAACAATGCAAGTTTTTTTTTTTTGTTTTTTTATTGTTAATTATTTTGCCTTAAAGAAAAACTAAGTTCTAACAATGCAAGTTTTTTTTTTTTAATTTATTGTTAATTATTTTGCATTATGTGACAGTAACGAGCCCCGCCCCACCGCACCCGCTGAGGTCACCATGTTAACAACTCACCCCCGTGGGGAGACACGATTATATCCACAGACGCCCCGGGGTCACAGCTGCTGTTGCTTGGCTTGACCCGGTATTTTTCTGGAGCAGTTGTTCTCACCTGTTTTACAAACACAGAGTTCACAGCATAACCTCCATGTTTCCGGCTTAACAACGACTTGGAAACAAACCAAATCCAGAAACGGATAATGAATGATCCGAGAGTTTACGAAGCAGCTTTGCGGCTTATGCACAGAATGGATTTTTTTTTTTTCCCCTCCCAAGGGGACAGAAGCATCTCAACCTATAGAAAAAGGTGTTCCTAAGTTACTTCGCCTTCCTGTTGAGGAAAAATCTTCATTCATTCGAGAAATATTGCTGTGCCCATTTGATGATGTAGATTCACGCACATATACGCAAATCACGCGAGGCTGGTGTAACGGCTCAGTCGGTGAATCCTTCTCCTTCAACCGCTGGCATCCCGAATGGGCAATGGTTCTTGTCCCGGCTGCTCCACTTTCAGTCCTGCCTGTGGTCTCGGAAAGCACTCAACAACGTCTCAAAGCCTTGGGACGATGAACCCGCGTGGGAGACCCTGAAGAGGCTCCTGGCTCCTGGCTTCAGATCGGCTCAGCTCTGGCCACTGAGGCCATTTGGGAAGTACGAGCTTTGCTGCAAATTGAGCTTTGCAACATTCAATTTTGTGCTACTTCCTGCTCAGGATCAGGTCAGATCCAATATTAATTACACTCCGGAATATTCTGCCAAGAACGATTCTTCTTGGGGGTTTGATTTTAAGCAGATCCTAAATCCCGGGGGTTGTTCGGACCCGAGCCCATTATTATTATTATTACACTTTTAAGACTGAGGCAGACAGGGCAGGCAGTGGCTAAGATGCTGCTTGGGATGCCTGCGTCCCACGACGTGACGTACGGCACGTGACGCAAGTACGTGAGCGACTGCCGGCCCCGGGGGAGACCCAGCTGCGTTTCTGGCTCCTGTGTCGGGATTGTGGAGCCTTGGCTGTCGTGAGCATGTGGCGTGCGAGCAAGCCGAGGGAGGCTCTGTGTCTGTGCGTCTCTCTGCCTTGCAAATACGGAAAATAAAATAAAATAATAAAATAAAATAAAATAAAATAAAATAAAATAAAAAGTAAATATAGAATTTGAAGATGTTCAGATGGAGCCTTGCTATTTCTCTCCCTTTCCACCTGTAAGTCTTTCAAATAAATACATCTTTCCTAGAGAGAGGAGACAGTGTAACAGGCCCAAGAGTAGAAATCAAAACACCACGCACATTTAACAGTCGTCCATCTTTCAGTTAGACTGTGTCTAGAACAGTTACCACGTTACATTTTTACAAATAACTTGCTTATTTTGTCTTGCAGATACTTACCTTAAAGGCCACTATATTCTTCGTTACATTTGTCAGCACTATTAGGGTTTTCTTCTCTCCAGACTCCATACTTCCAAAATGCAGCTCTTCAGCCGGGCTACGCGATCACAAAAACACAGAGACTCCGTATGACGCACAGTCAACGACAACGTCCTTGTAACCTCCGACAAAAATGCCCGGCTGATATTGTGTGCTCATTTGGGTAAAGAGATTTTTACCGGGAGGACGACACAAAACGACAACAACAACGATAAAATGGGATTTTACATTTGGGTGCTATGGATTCAGTGTCTGCCATTGAACAAGTCCTATGGTTTTCATGAATGCCCCGGGATCCCATATGGGCGCCGGTTCTAGTCCCGGCAGCTCCACTTCCCATCCAGCTCCCTGCTTGTGGCCTGGGAAAGCAGTCGAGGACGGCCCAAAGCCTTGGGACCCTGCACCTGTGTGGGAGACCCGGAAGAGGCTCCTGGCTCCTGGCTTCAGATCGGCGCGCATCGGCCGTTGCGGCTCACTTGGGGAGTGAATCATCGGACGGAAGATCTTCCTCTCTGTCTCTCCTCCTCTCTGTATATCTGACTTTGTAATAAAAAATTGTAATAAAAATAAACCACTTTCCAATAAAAATAAAAATAAATCTTAAAAACAACCCAGTAACTCAACAATAGCTTACTTAAATTTAATGTTGCTAATCAGGAAATCTCAGAATAGATGTTTTTAATGTTTGGTTGTACGAGGGGGTCTTTGAAAAAGTCCACCAAAAATACATATTAAAAAAAAAAAAAAAAACTACACCTGGGTTTCAAAAAAAATTTTCTTTGCGCTGACATTCAATGCGTGATTTGATTCAATTTTCTACAAACTTTCGGCGGCGGGAAAGACGTCTTTCCATAATGATGTTTTAAAACGTCCAACGCGGGGCGTCGACGAGCGACCGCAATTTCCGCAGCCTGGATTCAGGCTTTACTCCGAAACTTATTTTTTTTTCGGGGTCACATTCACCTTTTAGGAGGTGAAACCGACACACGCCCACTTCGGTGGCGTTTTTGTGACATTCTTGAGGTTGTGCGGCAGGAAGATGCGGAAATGATGCAATTATGCAGATTTGTGGGAATACACGAGTGCATTTTTTTTATGAATATACGAGGTTTCTGTGACCAGTCTAGAGTTTTCTAAACTTGCAGCTCCCTCGAGAGGATCGAGAAAAGCCACAAATGTCCGGCCCGGGATTACCTGATATGCAGCAAAGGCCCTTTGAAGACACTCGAGGGTTTCTTGAAAGATTTCACCTTCGCGTCGCCTTTCTCGTTTTCTTCTGCTTTGGGAGGAGGTTCCGACGGCTTAGCCTAAGTCGCGGGAAAGGAAGAGGGGAGGGATACGGAAATGTTGCTTTTGTTTATAAAAATGACTTTGTATCCGTCCGTCTGTCCTTGTTTATAAAAATGACTTTGTATCCGTCCCTCTGTCCTTGTTTATAAAAATGACTTTGTATCCGTCCCTCTGTCCTTATTTATGAAAATAATTGTATCCGTCCCTCTGTCCTTATTTATGAAAATGAGTTTGTATCCGTCCCTCTGTCCTTATTTATAAACATAATTGTATCCGTCCGTCTGTCCTTGTTTATAAAAATAATTGTATCCGTCCGTCTGTCCTTGTTTATAAAAATAATTGTATCCGTCCGTCTGTCCTTGTTTATAAAAATGACTTTGTATCCGTCCCTCTGTCCTTGTTTATAAAAATAATTGTATCTGTCCCTCTGTCCTTGTTTATAAAAATAACTTTGTATCCGTCCGTCTGTCCAAAGTTACCTTCTTCGGAAGGGTTGTTTGTTCTTCGTGAACAGTGGTTTCCGGGGTGTCTTTGCCGTCGCTCTCCGTGTCGTCTCTACTGGAAGTCTCGTCCTCGCTGGTGACGGGCCCGTTCTCGCACAACGGGGTCTGGAAGTCATCGTCCACCAGCGGGGGATAGCTGTACCTGAAAGGATCCTACAGGAGAGACGGGCCGTGAGGGCGCGGCGAGCCGTCCGTCCGGCGAAGAAAACGTAGATGTCATTAATGAAGTAACAATAATGAATAATTTCAGAAAGAAAAATATTTTCAAAAAAATGTAATAATAAATAATTTCAGGAAAAAAAGAATCTCAGAAAAAAAATAGAAATATTTTCAAAAAAGATGTAATTAATGAAGTAAAATAATCTCAGAAAAAAAAATATTTTCAAAAAAAATGTAATAATAATTTCAGAAAAAAAGAAAAATATTTTCCAAAAAAATGTAATAATAATTTCAGAAAAAAAAAGAAAAATATTTTCAAAAAAATGTAATAATAATTTCAGAAAAAAAAAGAAAAATATTTTCAAAAAAAATGTAATTAATGAAGTAAAAATAATAAATAATCTCAGAAAAAAAAAGAAAAATATTTTCAAAAAAAATGTAATTAATGAAAAATAAATAATTTCAGAAAAAAAAGAAAAATATTTTCAAAAAAATGTCATTAATGAAGTAAAAATAATAATTTCAGAAAAAAAAAATATTTTCAAAAAAAATGTAATAAATAATTTCAGAAAAAAAAAGAAAAATATTTTCAAAAAAATGTAATAATAAATAATCTCAGAAAAAAAAGAAAAATATTTTCAAAAAAAATGTAATTAATGAAGTAAAAATAATAAATAATCTCAGAAAAAAAAGAAAAATATTTTCAAACAAAATGTAATAATAATTTCAGAAAAAAAAAAGAAAAATATTTTCCAAAAAAATGTAATTAATGAAGTAAAAATAATAAATAATTTCAGAAAAAAAAGAAAAATATTTTCAAAAAAATGTAATAAATAATTTCAGAAAAAAAAAAGAAAAATATTTTCAAAAAAGTGTAATTAATGAAGTAAAAATAATAAATAATTTCAGAAAGAAAAGAAAAATATTTTCAAAAAAAATGTAATTAATGAAGTAAAAATAATAAATAATTTCAGAAAAAAAAAAGAATATTTTCAAAAAGCAGTCGGAAGCAGGACAAAGTTGCATCGAACGAATTCAAGAGCTTCCGATCCACGTCTAGACCTTGGAATACTACGCAGCCACAAACAGGCGAGTTTGCCATACACGGGCTCGGAATGATTTCCAAGAGAAAGGATCCCGGAATGCACGAGGTTGTAGAAACACACAAGCTGTTTTCCGGTGGTAAGCGGAAGGAAGAATTATATTATTGTATTTATATTATTATATTATTATAGATTATATATTACATATTATATTATATATTATTATGTATCATTATATTATTATATATAATATATTATTATATATTATATAATATATATTATATATCATCATATATTATATTTCATATATATTATTATTATGTGTTATTATATTATTATGTATAATAAATGTTATTATATATTATATAATGTATTATTATGTTATATATTATTATATATCATATATATCATTATATATTATTATATATTATATAATATATATTATATATAATATATCATTATATATTATATTTTATATATATTATGTATTATTATTATGTATTATTATTATATATTATTATATATAATAAATATTATTATATATCATATCATGTATTATCATATTATATATTATTATATGTTATATATATTATATGTTATATAATATATATTATATATAATATATCATTATATATTATATATTATGTATTACATATTATATTATACATTATATATTATTATTATGTATTGTTATTACATATTATTATATATAATAAAAATTATTATATATTATATAATGTATATTATATATTATTATATATCATATATATTATTATACATATTATTATATATTATATAATATATTTATATTATTATATTATATATTATATGATATATATTATATATCATTATATATTATTATATATTATATATTATAATTCTTATATATTACATACTATATATATTATATTTATATTATTATGTTATTATATATTATATACTATGTATTATATAGTATAATCATTATATATAATATAATATATAATATATATTATATTATTTATTATATATTACATAATACATAGATTATATTTATATTATTATGTTATTATATATTATATACTATATACTACATATTATAATTATTATATATAATATAATATATAGTATATTATATATATTATATTTATATGTTACATAATACATAGATATTTATATTATTATATATTATATAATATATATCATATAATATATCATTATACACTATTCTATATTATAATTATATATTACATAATATATATTATATTTATATGTTACATAATACATATATTATATTTTTATTATCATGTTACTATATTTCTATTATTATATTATCTGCTTATCTTTACAATCCACGTCTCCGGAAAGTCACGAAGGAAACTCCGATGACGGGAGGCGCAGGGGCAGGGCAAGGCGTGGGCGACATTTTCCCGAAGCCTCGTTTCCGCACGCCCCGCCCGGAAGCGTCCGTTTTCCGCGGGACGTGAGCGCGGCCTCGTCCGCCCCCGCCCAGCCCGGTTTTCAAAGCAGCCTTCGATTCACGGCCTCTACTTACGGTCCCGCCCATGTGAGGAGGCAGGTACTCGACGCCGACGTAGTCCTGGACCTCGCTTTTGCTCGTGAACTTCAACAGACTCACAGCCTCCGGACCGAGCCAAGTTTTCACGATCCTGAAAGCGGCTGAGGAGAAAAAACGAAACAGGACAAAAATCCCATGGGGCCGCCGGTTCGAATCCCGGCGGCTCCACTTCCTCTCTGTCTTTGTCATCAAAATAAATAAATCTTTAAAAAAAAATAATAGCATGTAATACCATGTAATTAATGAATAAATGAATATTAATATTAAAAATCAATGAATATTAAAATAATAATAATAATAATAATAGGGCCCGGCGGCGTGGCCTAGTGGCTCGCCTTGATCCCATATGGCCGCTGGTTCGAATCCCGGCGGCTCCACTTCCTCTCTGTCTCTCCACCTGTCGGTGTGTCTGACTTTGTCATAAAAATAAAATAAATCTTTAAAAAATTAATAATAATACCATGTAATACCATGCAATTAATGAATAAATGAATATTAAAATACTAATAATAATAATAATAATAATAATAACAATAGGGCTCGGCAGCACTTGATACCATAGGGCTGCTGGTTCGAATCCCGGCAGCTCCACTTCCTCTCTGCCTCTCCTCCTCTCGGTGGATCTGACTTTGTAATGAAAATAAATAAATCTTTTTTTTCTTTAATTTATTTATTATTTTTAATTCATTAATTACATTGTATTACGTGACACAGCCAAATAAATATCTTTGAAAAATAATAATAATAGCATGTAATACAATGTAATTAATGAATAAATGAATAATAATAATAATAATAATAACAGGGCCCGGCGGCGTGGCCTAGTGGCTCGCCTTGATCCCACAGGGCCGCCGGTTCGAATCCCGGCTGCTCCGCTTCCCGTACAACTCGCTGCCTGTGGCCCGGGGGAGCAGTCGGGGATGGACCAAGTCCTTGGGACCCTGCGCCCGCGTGGGGGACCCAGAAGAGGCTCCTGGCTCCTGGCTTCGGATCGGCTCCGCCGCAGCCGTAGCGGCCGTTTGCGGGGCGAATCAGCGGTCGAAAGGTCTTCCTCTCTGTCCCTCCTTCTCTAAGTCTGCCTTTCTCATGAAAATCGACACATCTTGAAAAATAGACTGAGAAATACGGTTTCACGGGCAAAGGAAAAGAAACGAAGTGCGACGTTTTGTTCTAAGACGTTTTTGGGAAGCGCACGGGAACGTACTCACCGTTCATTATCCAAGGCATGTCGAAGATGACGATTTTCGCTGCGGGGTGAAAAGAGAAAAGTCGCGGAATGCGGTTTAGGTGAAACGGCACCGTCAACAACCTCGAAATCTGCATTTCAGGACCGACCCGGAGGGCCCGATCAATTCAAGAGACTGACGCGTCGGTGCCTGCAAAGTCACATGACGCAGCCGGACGCACATATTATCTTTAGCTGAACGATTGTCCGGATATAAATATATATATATATAAGTATATATATATACACAAATATATAAATATAAATGTATAAATATAAATGTATATAAAAATATAAATATATAAACATAAACATATAAATATATAAATATAAATATATATAAATATGAATATATAAATATATAAATATATAAATATAAATATATAAATATGAATACATATAAATATTTATAAATATACAAGTATATGAATATATAAATATAAATGAACATATAAATACATAAATATAAATATGTGAATATATAAATATATATAAATATATATGAATATATAAATATAAATATATAAATATATAAATGTAGATATATGAATATATAAATATTCAAATATATAAATATGTGAATATAAAAATATATGAATGTATAAATATTTAAATATAAATATATGAATATATGGATATATATAAATATAAAGACATAAAAATATATATGAATATATAAATATGAATATATAAATATATATGAATATATGAAGATAAATATATGAATATAAATATATAAATGTAGATATATGAATGTAAATATATAAATATGTATGAATATATAAATATAAATGCATAAATATATATGAATATATGAATATAAATATATAAATGTGTATGAACATATAAATGTAAACATATGTGAATATTTAAATATAAGAATATAAATATATGAATATGTAAGTATATGTGAATATATAAATGTAAAAGTATAAATAGATAAATATATATGAATATATAAATATAAATATATAAATGTAGATATATGAATGTAAAAATATAAATATATAAATATAAATATTTAAAAACATATATATATATGTAAATATCTAGATTTTTGTCAATAATAACTGTTCAACAACGGTCTAGTTTACGCACCAAGGTCGCGTCCAGGCAGGAAGCCCCGTGATGAAAAAAATATTATTTGTGACGAACGCCCAAAATATTAGGAGAAATAAGACAAGCTTGGGAATAAATGGGTTTTTAGGGATGTGTGTGTGTGTATTTTACACGAGGTCACAAATATTAAACAGTTGAGAATTTAAACTCGTTTCCTATAAATTAGGGCGATCGTTACTTGTGAGAAACAAAGTCTCGGGCACAGAGACTTATTTACAGGATCGTGCTTCACAATTCTCACGCGTTGTCTACGATTTGCATGCGATCTGCATACAATTTGCATACAATCTGCATACAATTTGCATGCGATTTGCATACGTGATATTTTGAAGCACTGAGTTACTTACACAGGTATCTGGGGTAATAAACCTTAAAGCAGTTGACGATGAAACGCACGAAGTCCATGTCCTGAAAGGGAAGACAGGATGTTTGAGACGGGCCGGGTTCGATAGCCCGGACGCCGGTGTAGACGGGTGTGCAGTTTCGCGTGGCCCGGCGGCTGAGGGCCTCGCCTCGATCCCACGGGGCCGCCGGTTCGAATCCCGGCTCCTCCTCTCAGTAGATCTGACTTTGTCATCAAAATAAATAAATCTTAAAAAATAATAATATCATGTAATACCATGTAATTAATGAATAAATGAATATTAATCTTAAAAATAAATGAATATTAAAATAATAATAATAATAGGGCCCAGCAGTGTGGCCTAGTGGCTGAGGTCCTCGCCTCGATCCCATGTGGCCGCCGGTTCGAATCCCGGCAGCTCCACTTCCTCTCTGTCTCTCCTCCTCTCAGTAGATCTGACTTTGTAATAAAAATAAAGAAATCTTAAAAAAATAATAATAATATCATGTAATGAATAAATGAATATTAATCTTAAAAATCAATGAATATTAAAATAATAATAATAATAATAGGGCCTGGCGGCGTGGCCTAGTGGCTCGCCTTGATCCCATAGGGCCGCCGGTTCGAATCCCGGAGGCTCCAGTTCCTCTCTGTCTCTCCTCCTCTCGGTGTGTCTGACTTTGTCATCAAAATAAATAATAAATCTTTAAAAAATAATAATAACAGCATGTAGTACCATGGAACTAACGAATAAATGAATATTAAAATAAAAATAAATTTTTAAAATTAATTTATTATTTTTAATTCATTCATTACATTGTATTATGTGACACAGCCAAATAAATAAATCTTTAAAAAATAATAATATCATCTAATACCATGTAATTAATGAATAAATGAATATTAAAATAATAATAATAATAATAATAGGGCTCGGCAGCGCCTTGATCCCATGTGGCCGCCGGTTCGAATCCCGGCAGCTCCACTTCCTCTCTGTCTCTCCTCCTCTCGGTGTGTCTCACTTTGTAATAAAAATAAAATAAATCTTTTTTTTTAAATTTATTATTTTTAATTCCTTAATCACATCGTATGATGTGACACAGCCAGATAAATAAATCTTTATAAAAAAGATGATATGACGTTATGCATAACAACAACGGAAAAACAAAAACCATACATGGCCGTCCTTAGTTATTTTAAGTGTTAATTATAACCTCCAGTCCACAATAAAATATCTTTGTTCCGCATTCTCGGAGAACTTTCCGGAGCTTCTTGTAGAACACGTCTTCCCGAAGAGGAGCTCCGAACGACTTTTCCTTCCAGTCCGTCCTTAGTGATATCTACGCTCTCAGGCACAGCATTTCGGATAAAGTGGATTTTGATTATAAGAATTTGATGATAAAATTTTTAAACATTTATATATTATATATATATATATTTTTTTTCTAATTTTCCATTATATTAGAGTCATTTTCAGTCGTAAGCAAAGAAATAGCATTTTAATTAATGCGTGCTTGAATGTAACTTCCCTATGTTCAATGGCACTAAATATGCATATTAAATATTAAATCCTATTTTGAGAAAAATTAAAAAAGAAAAAGAATGTGAATACAAGACTAGGTTTTTTAAGATGCTTCGGCAAACAGACTTTCGAGAACGTGGCTCTGCGAATCTCATTAGCTGACGGTAATTAATTAGCTGACGGTAATTAATTAGCTGACGGTAATTAATTAGCTGACGGTAATTAGCTGACGGTAATTAGCTGACGGTAATTAGCATTAACGTGACAAAGACCCAGGAACCCAAATTTAAAGGCGAGTAGGTTTTACCTAATTTTTTTTTTTTAATTAGTCCGCGTCTGACGTCACGCAACCCAAGAGGGCAAGAAAATGTTCATTAAAAATAAATTAATCTCCAACAACGTCGTGAGGTTTTAGTCCGCGTCTGACGTCACTCAACCCGAGAGGGAAAGAAAATCTTCATTAAAATTAATTAAAAATTCTCAAAAGAAAAGCACTCACTATGCTGTTCAGTCCAGTGTCCGAGAGGTCGAACATCACCGTCACGGGCTTCCCGTTCTCGCGCCTGGCGTAACGTTCCAACCAGAACGCGATGAGCTTCTTCTTGTCCAGGATGGTTTTCTGGTCTTTCACGTGGTATTTCACTCGGATCCAGACTGAGGGCGGAGAGATCGAGAATGAGAGTCAGGTCCGCGGCATTACAATATTATTCATCAGTATGTGTATATATATATATAATTTTCCTAATTATTCATATACTATATATATATATATAATTTTCCTAATTATTCATATACTATATATATATAATTTTCCTAATTATTCATATACTTTATATATATATATAATTTTCCTATTTGAGTATGTGTATATATATATATAATTTTCCTAATTATTCATATACTTTATATATATATATAATTTTCCTATTTGAGTATGTGTGTATATATATAATTTTCCTAATTATTCATATACTATATATATATAATTTTCCTAATTATTCATATACTTTATATATATATATAATTTTCCTATTTGAGTATGTGTGTATATATATAATTTTCCTAATTATTCATATACTATATATATATATATATAATTTTCCTATTTGAGTATGTGTATATATATATATATATAATTTCCCTAATTATTCATATACTATATATATATATAATTTTCCTATTTGAGTATGTGTATATATATATAATTTTCCTAATTATTCATATACTATATATATATATAATTTTCCTATTTGAGTATGTGTGTATATATATATATATAATTTTCCTAATTATTCATATACTATATATAAATATATAATTTTCCTATTTGAGTATGTGTATATATATATAATTTTCCTAATTATTCATATACTATATATATATAATTTTCCTAATTATTCATATACTATATATATATAATTTCCCTAATTATTCATATACTATATATATATATATAATTTTCCTATTTGAGTATGTGTATATATATATAATTTTCCTAATTATTCATATACTATATATATATATAATTTTCCTATTTGAGTATGTGTGTATATATATATATATAATTTTCCTAATTATTCATATACTATATATAAATATATAATTTTCCTATTTGAGTATGTGTATATATATATAATTTTCCTAATTATTCATATACTATATATATATATAATTTTCCTATTTGAGTATGTGTATATATATATAATTTTCCTAATTATTCATATACTATATATATATATAATTTTCCTATTTGAGTATGTGTGTATATATATATATATAATTTTCCTAATTATTCATATACTATATATAAATATATAATTTTCCTATTTGAGTATGTGTATATATATATAATTTTCCTAATTATTCATATACTATATATATATAATTTTCCTAATTATTCATCTACTATATATATATAATTTTCCTAATTATTCATATACTTTATATATATATATAATTTTCCTATTTGAGTATGTGTGTATATATATAATTTTCCTAATTATTCATATACTATATATATATATATATAATTTTCCTATTTGAGTATGTGTATATATATATATAATTTTCCTTGCCTTGATCCCATGTGGCCGCTGGTTCGAATCCCGGCAGCTCCACTTCCTCTCTGTCTCTGTTCCTCTCAGTATATCTGACTTTGTCATCAAAATAAAATAAATCTTTAAAAGAAAAAAAAGAATACTTGGGTTGTAAGTTAAGGGGAACAAGAAAATGCAGAATCAAGAATACTTGATAAAAGTCATCGTGCCGTTGTCTGTGACCTGGGAAGGTTCCCGGGGTGACGGGGCAGAGGTTAAACGTCCCTTACCGGGAAGGCACGGGACCGCAGATGCTCCCGATTCTGGATTTGTTTTAGATTTGGGAATATCGCCAGACACACCGAGAGGAGGAGAGACAGAGAGGAAGTGGAGCTGCCGGGATTCGAACCAGCGGCCACATGGGATCGAGGCGAGGACCTTAGCTGCCAGGCCACGCCGCCGAGCCCTATTATTGTTATTAATATTAATATTCGTTTATTCATTAATTACATTGTATTCCATGATATTATTATAATTTTTTAAACATTTATTTATTTTGATGACAAAGTCAGACATACTGAGAGGAGGAGCCGGGATTCGAACCGGCGGCCCTATGGGATCAAGGCGAGGACTTTCGCCACCAGGCCATGCCGCCAGGCCCTATTATTATTATTATTATTATTTTAATATTCATTTATTTTTAATATTAATCTTCATTTATTCATTACATGGTATTACATGATATTATTATTATTTTTTAAAGATTTATTTTGATGACAAAGTCAGATCCACCGAGAGGAGGAGAGACAGAGAGGAAGTGGAGCTGCCGGGATTCGAACCAGCGGCCCTATGGGATCGAGGCGCTGCCGAGCCCTATTATTATTATTATTATTATTATTATTTTAATATTCATTTATTTTTAATATTAATCTTCATTTATTCATTACATGGTATGACATGGTATTATTATTATTTTTTTAAGATTTATTTATCTTTACGACAAAGGTTCACCGAGTGACTGTCGGTGAGTGTCCAGAGACACGTACGTGTCCGCTCGGCGATCGACTTACACAGCTTGTTGCCCTCTCTGTCGTAACCGTGGAGATAAATTCCGCCCATTTCCAGTAGCCATCGAGGGATGGACGACTCGGTAAGATCTAGAAAAGGATCAGCTTTCGTCAGTGACGGCCGTTCGGGTCCTGGAAGATCAAACTCACAGGGTGAGAGTCAACGTTGCGGAGGAGTGACTTGTTGGAAAGAAATTAGAGGAACATTTGCAACTGGCGTTAGAAATGCAAATTTCCAACCAGTATCGGACTCAGAAATGGAAAGAAATTAAAGTAGCCGCCTTCAGGGTTAAGTTGAGCCACTTACCGTGGACGCACATCTCCTTGCGCCACTGGAAACTCTCGTCGAGCATCTTGAGCGTCTCCTCCACGACGTTGTGTCTCCACAGCAGGTAGCTTTCAACCCAGGGGTCATCTTGCTGCAGTCGTTCGATGTCGCGGGCGTCATATTTATCTGATTTTTCTAGGTTGGGGGTGAAGAATAAACAGTAACAGATCTCAAGGTGCAGCGAAAGAAATGAGTTGTAACTGAAAAACACTTGTTTCGGCCCGGCGGCTGAAGTCCTCGCCTTGAACGCCCCGGGATCCCATGTGGGCGCCGGTTCGAATCCCGGCTCCTCCTCTCGGTAGATCTGACTTTGTGACAAAAATAAACTTTTAAAATGTATTTAATATCTTTAATTGATTCATGACATGCTATTACGTGACACAGCCAAATAAATAAATCTTTAAAAAATAATTATATCATGTAATACAACGTAATTAATGAATAAATGAATATTATTAATAATAATAGGGCTCATGAATAATAATAAAAATAATAATAATAGGGCCCGGCGGCGTGGCCCGGTGGCTGAGGTCCTCGCCTCGATCCCATGTGGCCGCCGGTTCGAATCCCGGCAGCTCCACTTCCTCTCTGTCTCTCCTCCTCTCGGTGTGTCCGACTTTGTCATAAAAATAAAATAAATCTTTTTTTTCTTTAATTTATTTATTGTTTTTAATTCATTAATTACATTGTATTACGTAACACAGCCAAATAAATATGTTTAAAAAATAATAGTAATAGCATGTAATATCATGTAATTAATGCATAAATGAATATTAAAATAATATTCATAATAATAATAGGGCTCGGCAGCGCCTTGATCCCATGTGGCCGCTGGTTCGAATCCCGGCAGCTCCACTTCCTCTCTGTCTCTCCTCCTCTCAGTATATCTGACTTTGTCATAAAAATAAAATAAATCTTTAAAAAAAAATAATATCATCTAATACC
Source organism: Ochotona princeps (assembly GCF_030435755.1). Taxonomy (NCBI): domain Eukaryota; kingdom Metazoa; phylum Chordata; class Mammalia; order Lagomorpha; family Ochotonidae; genus Ochotona; species Ochotona princeps. The sequence continues at coordinate 17,976 of NC_080866.1, read as the reverse complement.
ATGTAATTAATGCATAAATGAATATTAAAATAATAATAATAATAATAACAGGGCTCGGCAGCACCTTGATCCCATGTGGCCGCTGGTTCGAATCCCGGCAGCTCCACTTCCTCTCTGTCTCTCCTCCTCTCGGTGGATCTGACTTTGTCATAAAAATAAAATAAATCTTAAAAAAATAATAATAATGTCATGTAATACCATGTACTGAATAAATGAATATTAATATTAAAAATAAATGAATATTAAAATAATATTCATAATAATAATAGGGCTCGGCAGTGCCTTGATCCCATGTGGCCGCTGGTTCGAATCCCGGCAGCTCCACTTCCTCTCTGTCTCTCCTCCTCTCGGTGCGTCTGACTTTGTAATAAAATGAATAAATCTTTAAAAATCTTCACCAGACGGGGTGGGCGGAGCTGGCTGACCCCGTGGCTCCCTGTCTGTCTTGCCTGGAACAGCGTGAAGTTGTGAGAAACGAGATCTCTAGGCTAAGAGTGAATCCGGCGCTTTTGCAACTCTGAGGCCAAGTCTGGGGTGTGGAGAAAACTGGCAACGACTTCCTGCCCAGGCCGTGTGGCACAGAGCTGCCTATTTGTTCCGGGTCACCCACGGATGTCTCAATCCGGGACAGTTGAAAATCACACGGGGCCTCTGCCAAGCCTCGAACTCGTGACGCGCAAGTTGAACCAACATGACGGCCGAGGCGAAGCGTGGGGAGACGCTTGGGGTGGAAGCACCCGTTTGCAGGTCCCTAAGCTCAGTACTTGTGCAGTTCGTAGGTCCCCACCGGACCGCGGCCCAAAAACCCACCTGTCACGTACTCGGCCTCGAACCTCCTCCGGGTCTCGGAGATGAGCTGGGCTTTCAGCTGCGCCTGATGCTGCACGGGGAGAACGACGGGGGCGTCAAGCCAGGACTCGAACCCGCGACCCCCGGCTCACCCGCCTTCCCCTCAGCCCAGCCCCGCGCGCCTCACCTCCGCCATGGCCGCCGCGCTCCTGCCTGTCGCTGCCTCCGCTCCCGCCGTCGCCGCCGCCGCCCCGGCGTCTCATCACCCGCCCGGAAGGAGACGCAGCACGGCGGCCGGAAGTGCCGCGGCGACGCCCAATCCGATGCGGCCGCTCGGCTCTGGCGGGCGGGACCGAGCGCTCGGCGGGAGTCCCTATTGGCTCCTCGCTGGGGACACGCCCGTCCCGCCTCCAGCACTGCGGCCCCGCCCCCTGCCGGCCCCCGGCGCACGCGCGGCCCACGCCCCCAGGACACGCCCCCCGCCTCCGCACTGCGGCCCCGCCCCTATCGGCCGCCGGCGCGCACGCGCGGCCCACGATCCCAGGACACGCCCCCTCTAGTACTGCGGCCCCGCCCCCGCCAGCCGAAGGCGCACGCGCGCCGCGCCCCTAGGACACGTCCCCTCCCGCACTGCGGTCCCGCCCCCGCCGGCGCGCACGCGCGGCCCACGCCCCCAGGACACGCCCCCTCTAGTACTGCGGCCCCGCCCCCGCCAGCCGAAGGCGCACGCGCGCCGCGCCCACGGCCCCAGGACACGCCCCCTGCTGCACTGCGGCCCCGCCCCCGCCGCCCGCCGGCGCGCACGCGCGCTGCGCTCCGCCCTGGGCCTTCCAGCAGCCTCCGCCCGAGGCCCGCCTCCTCCGCCTCCGGGGCCGCCGGGGCTGCCGGTTCGCTCCCCGGCCCCGCCCCGCTCCGCGCACGCTCAGACCCGGCGTCGCTGCCCGTCGTGCGCCGGCGGGGGCTTGGGAGGCGCGGCGTCCGAGCTGGCGTGCGGCCCGGAGAGGTAAGATCGCCCCTCCGACGAGCTGCGCGGAAACACCGTCGCCGACCGCTGGTGGTTGTGGAACAGAGGATTAAACCACGGCCGCCCGCGTCAGCCAGCCACAGGTTCAAGCCCGGAGCGCCCCACTTCGCACCCGCGAATGCCCCTGGGGAAGCAGCGGAGGACGGACCCGGTCCCCGGGCTCCGACACCCACGGGGGAAGAGCGGGGAGAAGCTCTGCCTTGCACTGCGTGACTGCCCCTCCATAAATACATACAATCTTTGTTTTTTTAAGATTTATTTTGTTTTTGATGACAAAGTCAGACCCACCGAGAGGAGGAGAGACAGAGAGGAAGTGGAGCTGCCGGGATTCGAACCGGCGGCCACATGGGATCAAGGCGCTGCCGAGCCCTATTATTAATATTATTATTTTTTTAATATTCATTTATTCATTAATTACATGGTATTAGATGATATTATTATTATTTTTGATATTCATTTATTCATTAATTACATGGTATTATTATAATTTTTAAATAATATTTAAAATTAATATTAATATTCATGAGCCCTATTATTTTTAATATTCATTGTTCAGTAATTACATGGTATTAGATATTATTATTATTTTCTAAAGATTTATTTATTTGGCTCTGTCACGCAATACGATGTAATGAATGAGTTAAAAATAATAAATAAATTAAAAAAGAGAGATTTATTTTATTTTGATGACAAAGTCAGATACACCGAGAGGAGGAGAGACAGAGAGGAAGTGGAGCCTCCGGGATTCGAACCGGCGGCCACATGGGATCAAGGCGAGGACCTCAGCCACTAGGCCACGCCGCCGGGCCCCACATGTCTCTTAATGAAAAAAAATTTGAATACTATATAAACATAGTATTTTATTATTATATTTATATTATATTTATTATATTTATTATATTATATTATTATTATATCTGCATGTCTCTTAATGAAACAAATTTGAATACTATATATATTGTATTGTATGATTATATTTATATTATATTTATTATATTATAGTATTATTATAATTATCATATTTATTATATTATATCCGCATGTCTCTTAATGAAAAAAAATTTGAATACTATATATATATAGTATTGCATTATTATATTTATTATATTTATATTAGATTATATTTATTATATTTATTATATTATTATTATATTATGTCCGCATGTCTCTTTTTTTTTTAAGATTTATTTATTTTGATGACAAAGTCAGATCTACTGAGAGGAGGAGCCGGGATTCGAACCAGCGGCCGTGTGGGATCGAGGCGAGGCCCTCAGCCGCCGGGCCCCATGAGTCTGTTTTTATTAGGAAAGAATAAAACAAGTTGGGCTTTGATTTCGATCACCTCGTCTGCACTTTTCTCCAGAATATTAACATATTAACGCCGGAATTAACAATTAAAATAACTGAATACAACGAGGCGAAATTTGCATAGAACAAAGTCCATAAAATAAAGAAAGCACGGATTGTTTAAGAACATACCTTTTTGTTTCTTTATTTTTATTTACTTATGCATTTATTTTTATTATTCGTTCCGGAACTTTTTACAGTGACTTCCTTCATCTAAAAAAAAATGTGATTTGCATAAACTTGCATTTATTTTTATTATTCGTTCAGGAACCTTTTCAAGCTTTATTGTAGCTTCTCGTGATTTCTTGTTTTTTTCCTCATTTTCCTCATTTCTTGTTTTTTCCTCATTTTCCTCATTTTTTGTTTTTTTCCTCATTTTCCTCATTTCCGGTTTTTCCCTCATTTCTGGTTTTTTCCTCATTTTCCTCATTTCTTGTTTTTTCCTCATTTTCCTCATTTCTTGTTTTTTTCCTCATTTCTGGTTTTTTTCCTCATTTTCCTCATTTCCGGTTTTTCCCTCATTTCTGGTTTTTTCCTCATTTTCCTCATTTCTGGTTTTAGGTTTCGTCGCGCCGAGCGGAGCCGCTTTGCGTTTTCCCACCGGACCCGCACCCGGACCGGAAACTGCGCCATGAGCCGCAAACGGGCGCCGTCCTGCGCCCACGAAGAAACGCTCGTGTGTCACCAGGGCGAGGTCCTCGCCTTCCGGTTGCGCCCGGCACACCCTGCGGCCGACGCGCCCGCGGCGCTGCACGTGCGCAGGATGGCGTTCGACGCCGGCTCGGGAACCTTCGTGCCGAGATCCGCGGCGACCTTCCGCTTCCGGGAAGAAGAAAACATGTCCGCCTTGCAGGTGGCGCGTTGCGGCCGCGTGTCGGACTTCCGGGTCGGCCTCGAGCTCCCGTACGCGATGATGCGAACACGTGGCGACGGCAGCGCCGCCCTCCGCTTCCTGCTGCTGCTCCTGCACGCCGACGACACGTTCGAGACGCGCTTGAGCTTCACGCTCGACCGCGAGTTCGAGGACAGCGTCCGGGTCCTGGGCGGCCCGTCCGTGTTGTGGCGGCGCGGCGACGCGCTCTGCCTCCTGTCGTCCGCCAGCGCGCGCGTCGTCGGCGTCCCCGACGTCACCGCGCGCGTCCTGTGGGCGGGGGAGGTGGCGGACGTGGGCGCGGTGCTGCTGGGGCGCAGGGGCGACGGCGACTTGTGCTTCTACGCCCTGGACAGGCGGGAGACGCTGCGCGGCGCGTGCGCCGTCCCCGCCGCCTACCGCGACGTGACGCACGCGCGCGTCTGCGCGGCCGAGGTGCTCGGCGATCGGCTGCGCGTGTCTCTGCTCGCCCTCACGGCGAGCGGCCGGCTGGTCTGGCTCCGCGACGGGGCCCCGACCAGGGTGTGCCGGCTTCCGCCCGGCCGCGCCCGCGCCGTGCAGCCCCTGGACGCCGGCGACGGAAAGCGCTTCTTCGTCGTGTCGCTGGACGCCGGCCAGGCGTGCGCCGTGTGCGGGAGCAGCTTCCAGGTCAGTGACGTCGGGGGGTGACGTCGGGGGGTGACGTCGGTGAGTGACGTCAGTCGGTGATGTTGGTGACGTTGGTCGGTGACGTCGGTGAGTGACGTTGGTGAGTGACGTTGGTGAGTGACGTTGGTGACGTCGGTGAGTGACGTTGGTGAGTGACGTTGGTGACGTTGGTGAGTGACGTTGGTCGGTGACGTCGGTCGGTGACGTTGGTCGGTGACGTCGGTGAGTGACGTCGGTGAGTGACGTCGGTGAGTGACGTCGGTCGGTGACGTTGGTCGGTGACGTCGGTGAGTGACGTCAGTGACTGACGTTGGTCGGTGACGTTGGTCGGTGACGTCGGGGAGTGATGTTGGTGAGTGACGTCAGTGAGTGACGTCGGTGAGTGACGTCAGTGAGTGACGTTGGTCGGTGACGTTGGTCGGTGACGTTGGTGACGTCGGTGAGTGACGTTGGTCGGTGAGTGACGTCGGTGAGTGACATCGGTGACGTCGGTCGGTGACGTTGGTGAGTGACGTCGGTCGGTGACGTTGGTGAGTGACGTCGGTGAGTGACGTTGCAGTCAGGAGCCTGAAAATATGAAGAATAACGAAACACATCTATTTTCATGCATCTTTAATGACCAGCGATACAAGTTTGTTGTTGTTTTTTCTTTATTTTATTTCTAATTCATTAATTACGTTGTATTATGTGACACCGTTTCATAGCTACTGGGATTCTCCCCACCCCATATATATATGTATTTATTTTATTTATTCTATTTTATTTTTACTTCATTTTATTTTATTTATTTTATTTTATTTTATTTATTTTATTTATTTATTTTATTTTATTTTATTTATTTATTTTATTTTATTTATTTATTTTTTTTATTTTTTCATTTTATTTATTTATTTATTTTATTTATTTATTTTATTTATTTTTTCATTTTATTTATTTATTTATTTTATTTCTGTTATTTTATTTTATTTTTTTTATTCTATTTTATTTATTTTATTTTACTTATTTTATTTGATTTTATTTATTCTGTTTTATTTATTTTATTTATTTTATTTTATTTTATTTATTTTATTTTTTTTAATTTATTTTATTTTATTTTATTCTATTTTATTTTATTTTATTATTTTTTTTTTATTTTATTTTTACTTCATTAATCACATTGTACTTATAAAAGTACCATAAAAGTACTTTATAAAAGTACCTAAACTCGCACCCTTTAAGGCCCACGGGGCGACGGTTCCCGGATGAGCCCGGGAGCGACTCTCGCACAACCTCACTCGTACGTCATGGCGGCACGTCCGCACGGTGCAGTCATGAATATGAATATATTTGCTAATATTTGCATATTATCCCGACAACATGTCAACGTCCAGGTCAGGGCTGTGAGTCAATCAAGAGTCGATCGAAACACCTTGTTGTTCAGGCAGGGGTCGCAACTGCAGTTGTAGAATATTGTTAGTTGATAGAATATTTTTATTTACGTATTTACTTTTATTTTTAGTTTATACAATATTTTTATTTACGTATTTCTACAATATTTTTAGTTTATGGAATATTTTTATATTTTTAGTTTATAGAATATTTTTATTTCTCATACGTATTTACTTTATACAATATTTTTACTTTATACAATATTTTTATTTACGTATTTACTTTTATTTTTAGTTTATAGAATACTTTTAGTTTATACAATATTTTTAGTTGATAGAATATTTTTACTTTATACAATATTTTTTAGTTTATAGAATATTTTTATATTTTTAGTTTATACAATATTTTTATTTCTCATACGTATTTATACAATATTTTTACTTTATACAATATTTTTAGTTGATAGAATATTTTTAGTTTATAGAATATTTTTAGTTGATAGAATATTTTTAGTTTCTACAATATTTCTAGTTTATACAATATTTTTATTTCTCGTACGTATTTACACAGTATTTTCGGTTTCTACGATCGCTCAGGTCGCCGCGGCGTGGGGAGACGTCCACGCGGTGCTGGTCGACGACTTTGTGGGGCGCGGCACGGAGCAGGTGCTGCTGCTTCTCCGCAACGGCTCGAACTCAGACCGCCTGGCGTCGTTCGTGCTGACGGACCTCGGCGACATCCACTACTCGGTGAGTTCTCGTTTCACCGCCGGGGCCGCGGGTTCGAATCCCGGCAGCTCCACTTCCTCTCTGTCTTTGTCATCAAAATAAATAAATCTTTAAATAATAATGATAGCATGTAATTAATGAATAAATGAATATTGATATTAAAAAGTAATAATAGGGCCCATGAATATTAATAATAATAATAGGGCCCGGCAGCATGGCTAATATCCATATTATAGCGGCTGTGATCCTTACGCTGGGCCTTGCCCAGAGCTTCACGGCAGTTTGTTGATCGCACCAAGCTCGGCCTTGCCCAGAGAGAGTTTCACGGTAGTTTGTTGATCGCTGGCAGTTTGTTGATCGCACCGCAGTTTGTTGATCGCTGGCAGTTTGTTGATCGCACCGCAGTTTGTTGATCGCACCGCAGTTTGTTGATCGCACCGCAGTTTGTTGATCGCACCGCAGTTTGTTGATCGCACCGCAGTTTGTTGATCGCACCAAGTGTTGCCGTTCAAGTGTGTTTCTCTTTCTTTTCCATGTCCTAGAGCGAAGCACCGGGCCTCGGGGAAGAGGACGGCGCGCGGGACAGTCGCCGCCTGCTGATCCCGCCTCTGCGGGCAGCGCTCCAAGTTAGTGCCCGTCCGCCCGTCGGGTGAGGCTGTGCAGGAAGCTTCGGGAGGGAAAATGGCCAAAGCCCGTTCCCGGGCCCGTAGAGTCGTGGCAGCGCGGCAGGCGTCTTAGCGCCAGAGAGCGCGGCACATCGTGACTCGGTCGGCGTGCGAACAGGCTGTGCACGCACAGCGCCCGGAAGCTTCCTTCCCCTGCATAGATAATGTAGATCATATGCATATATGCAAAATAGGATAGATGATATATACATCTAATACATATTATAATATATTACAATATATTTACATGTATAATATATTATAATATAGACTATTATGTGATATATATATATTCCTTCCCCTATATATATATAATATACATAATATATGATATTTAGTATGTATATCTAATATATATTTAACATATTACAATATATTTACATAGATAATATATTCTAATATATATTATTATATAATATATATATACTCCTTCCCATATATATATATATCTATAATATGTATATTATATATGTAATATATATGATCTATTATATATATTTAATATAGATTATAATATATTTAATAAAGATTATATGTAATATATATGATATATGATATAATGTATATAATATATATCTTCCTTCTCAATATATATAATATATATATCATATGTATATCATTTATGATATATATAATATATGCTCTATAATATGTATATTTAATATAGATATTTGATATATTACAATCTATTTTTATATATATCATATGTAATATATATATGATAGATAATATAATATATAGATTATATAAAATAGATTCCTTCCCCAATATATGATATATAATATGTATATTTAATATATTTAATATATGTTATATTTTTATATATATTATATGTAATATATATGACAGATAATATATATATATTATATAAAATATATTCCTTGCCCTATATATATATTATATGTATATTTAACATATATTATAACATATTTTTATATGTATTATATGTAATATATATGATATATAATATATAATATATATTCCTTCCCCATTATATATAATATATATAATATGTATATAATATATAATATATGACATATGAGATGTATATTTAACGTATATATTTAACATATTACAATCTATTTACATATATAATATATAACATGCCATCGTACATATTATATTTAATGTATCTCTATCGTCACCTCCCTCCGAGTTTATTTCACACGAAAGCAATGTTTTAAAAAAGAACGTCCGCGGGAAAACAGGTCGCATGAATCCCGTGCCGCGAACGGCCGTCGTCCGAAAACTGCCACGTTTTCGGCGCGGGGTTTGGACCCCGGTCTCTCTCACCGAGAAACTCCTTCGGCGCCAACTCGTCTTCCCGCTCGCAGGTCGGCGCGGCCGCGGTCGGGGGGCTGAGGCGGCAGCTCGCGCTCAAGGACAAGGTGCTCGCGAGGTCCTTCGCGGCGTTGCTGAGCCTCGTGCACGGCAAGGACGGCCGCGCGCCGCGGACGCAGCAGGTGAAGCTCATGGTTTCTACGTTGAAGGTTTATTTTAATATTCATTATCATATATCAATATTATCAGCAATTATTGTCTATCCATATTCATATTCATGAGCCCTGTTATTTTTTTAATATTCATTATTCAGTGATTACATGGTATTAGGTGATATTATTATTTTTTAAAGATTTATTTATTTTGATGACAGAGAGGAAGTGGAGCTGCCGGGATTCGAACCGGCGGCCCCGTGGGACCGAGGCGAGGCCCTCATTCTTCATGTCTTGCAGGAGGCTGGGCTCGTGCCGCTCTGGGGCGAAGACGAGCACCGTGTCCCGTCCTCGGAGCCGCGGGACCCGCCGGGCGGTTGCCGGGGCTGCACACGGCCCGTGGAGAAGACGTGGTACCGCGTCCTGGACGACAAGCTGGTGGTCGGCGTGCAGACCGCGCCGGCCTGGGAGGCGTGAGTACATCCTGACGTCGCGGCGCTGCCGGAAGCTTCCGGAACCGCGCCGCGCAAAGCACGCGGTCTGACGGTGCCGTGAAAATACATCAGCGCGTTTTTAAACGTATTTGTGATTTGTAATTCGCTAATTGCGTCGTCGTACGCGGCAGAGCCAGATGAGGAAAATAATAATAATAATATGTAATACCATGGAATTACTGAGTGATGAATATTACAAATAATAATCGGGCTCATGAATATTAATATTGACATATGATGATTGCTAATAATTTTGATATATAATAATGAATTTTAAAAATAACAACAGGGCTCATGAATATCAATATCAATATATTAATATTGATACATGATAATTGATAATAATATTGGTATATAAGAATGAATATTACAAATAATAGGGCTCATGAATATTAATCTTAACATTTAATAATTGATAATGATATTGAAATATAATAATGAACACTAAAAATGATAGCAGGGCTCATGAATATTAATATCAATATATTAATATTGATATACGATGACTGATAATAATATTGATATCTAATGATGAATATTAAAAATAATGATAGGGCTCATGAACATTAATATTGATATATTAATATCGATACATAATTGACAATAATATTGATACATAATAAGAAATGTTAAAATAATAGGGCTCATGAATATTAATATCGATATATTAATATTGATACATGATAATTGATAGTAATATTGACATATAAAAATGAATATTAGAATAATAGGGCTCATGAATATTAATATTAATATTGATATATAATAATGGATGATAATATTGATATGATGAATATCAAAAATGATAATAGGGCTCATGAATATTAATATTAATAAATAATGATTGATAGTAGTATTGGTATAATGAATGTCAAAAATGATAATAGGGCTCATGAATATTAATATATGAATATTGATGCATGATAATTGATAATAGTAAAACCTCCGGAAAACTCCGCGAAATGATGAATTCTTTCCTTCCTTTCCCCCGCAGGTCCGGCCGCGCCCTGACTTTATCCCTGCTCGTGGATCGAACCCACGGCGCCGGCTCCCGGCCCGTCCGCTGCCGCACCCGGCTGATCCGGCTCAGCGCACGCTCCGGCCCGGCCGCACACGGGATGCCGCCCCGCGCGGGAGGCGACGCCAACGCGGCCACGTGGGCTTGTCCCGCTGAGCCGCAACAGACGTCGGACGGTCGGAGAGCGCCGGGGAGACGCAGCGCACGGCTGGTGACGGCGCTCACGTCACTTCCGCCGCTGCTGGCGCTGCGCCGGTGCCGCTGCACGCTGCTGCTGCACGTGGGCGAGGGCGGGCCCGACGACCGCGCCCGGGACCGGTACGTGCTGTGCGGCCGGCTGGGCCTGGACCTGGAAGACGTCGCGCACGGGACGCACGTGATGACGTTCCCAGAGAAGACGCGTTTAGGTAAATTGTTGCGGTTCATTGTTATTTTAATATTCATGTATTACATGGTATTATTATTATTTTTTTTAAGATTTATTCATTTTGATGACAGAGAGGAAGTGGAGCTGCCGGGATTCGAACCGGCGGCCACATGGGATCGAGGCGATGCCGAGCCCTATTATTATTATTAATATTGATATTGATACTAATATTAATATTCATGAACCCTATTATTATTCTAAAGTATTCAGTTATTCATTAATTACATTGTATCACATGCTATAATTATTATTTTTTAAAGATTGATGTATTTGGTTGTGTTACATCATAGAATGTCACGAATGAATTAAAGATAGTAAACAAATAAATTAATTAATCAATAAAATAAAAATAAAAATAATTAATTATTTAATTAATCAAATAAAAAAATAAACAAAAAATAAACAAAAAATAAAAAATGAATAATTAATAAATAATTTAAAAATTAAAAAACATATAAATAAATAATAAAAATAACATAAAATAAAAAATAATAAAGAATTAATTAATTATTTAATTAAAAAATAATAAAAAATAAATAAAATGGAAATAATAAATAAATAAAATTTAATAAAAAATAAAATAATAAATAATTTAAAAAATAAAAAAAATAAAATAAATATATAAATAAATTTAAAAAATAATAAATAAATAAACAAATAAAATGAATTTAAAAATAAATAAATAAAATAAAAAATAAAAATAAAAAAATAAAAAAATAAATAAATGAAAATAAATTAATTATTAATTTAATCAAATAAAAATAAAAAATAAATGAAAATAAAATAACTAAAATAATAAAAAAGTAAATGAATAAATGAAATAAGAAATAAAAAAATAAATAAAAAAAATAAAATAAGTAATAAAAAATAAATAAATAAATAAATAATTGAATAACTTAATTATAAAATAAATAAATAAATAAACTAAAAAAGATAAATAAATAATAAAAAGATAACAAAAAAATTAAAAATAAGAATAGAAATAAATAAATGCAACGGGCCGTCTCCCGGCCGGGCTCTGACGTCTCTCTCTCGCGCAGACGGCGTGGAGGACCTGGGCGCGCTGCTCGCGGCGACGCGCCGATCCTGTTTCCGCGTCACGTCGCCCGACTACGTCCTGAACGTGGTGCACGAGTGGCTGTCGGACCGCATGCAGTGTGACGTCGTCCCCGACTCTCCCGACCTGCGCTTCTGCCGGAGGCCCGGAAGCTTCTACGGGACCGTGTTCCGCTGGAGGCAAACGTCGCCGTTCCAGGGGCTGCTGACCGTCCACTCCAGGTAACGCACGTCCCGGGGCCGGGGTTTGTTGACTGACACTTCCACGCCGTCGTGGGGGCGCGTCAGAGCTGCGCTTGGCCCGCTAGGCCGCGGACTCGCAGCCGCAGCGTAAGACGGGTTTCTGAAGTCCTCGCCTGGAACGCCCCGCGATCCCATACGGGCGCCGGTTCGAATCCCGGCGGCTCCACTTCCCATCGACTGCTTTCCCAGGCCACAAGCAGGGAGCTTTTTTTTTATCTCTTTTTTTTATTATTCTTTTTCCAGAGAATATTTATTTATTTCAATATAAATCCTACCGATCAACCTTATCTTTTTTTTTTATTATTTTCAATCAACCTTATCTTAATTTTTTTTTCAGAGAATATTTATTTATTTAAATATTTATTTACTTTTTTTTTCAGAGAATATTTATTTAAATATTTATCTACTTTTTTTTTTATCTCTTTTTTTATTATTTTTTTTCCAGAGAATATTCTTTTTTATTTATTTATTTAAATATTTATTTACATTTTTTTTTCCAGAGAACATGTATTGATTTCAATATAAATCCTACCGATCCCGTCTTTATTGTTTGTTTTCTTGCAAACTTTGGTGTTTTTTCCGTTCCAGGAACCGCACGGTGCTGCTCCAGTGCCTCCACGACCTCGTCCGGCGCCTCCCCGTGCGCACTTTCCTCGGGCGCGTCGACTCGGAGCGCGACGATGAGCTCGTCATCAACCGCCTGGCCTGGACCGTCGAGCAGGAGCTGCGCGCGCTCGACGCGCTCCCGCCCGTCCTGGCCCGGCTGGAAGGCGACTTCCTGCGGAGCTGCGAGGACCCAGAGCGCGACGTGTATCTCTGCCGGAGAGAACTCCGGAGAACACCCGGAACGTTCCGGAACGCGGACGGGGGCCCTTGGTTCAGAAACATGCTCCTCCAGGCGGCGCGGTGGCAGCTGCAGTCGGACCTCGCGGCGCAGAAACTGACGCACGCGTAACCCGTGCGGGAGACCGGGAAGAGGCTCCTGGCTCCCGGCTGTGCGTCGGCGCAGCTCCGGCCATCGCGGCCTCCCTGTCTCTGCTCCTGTCTGAATATCTGACTTTGTAATAAAAATAAAATCAATCTTTAAGAAATTAATAATCATACCATGGGATTCATGAATAAATGAATGTGAAAATAACAATAATTTCTTTTGAATTTATTGTTTTTCATGCATTCGTGACATTGTATGATCTAACACAGCCAAATAATGTTTACAAAATGATAATATCATGCGATACAGTGTAATTAATGAATAACTGAATATTTAAAAATAATGATAATAGGGCTCATGAATATAAATTAATAGGGCTCATGAATATTAATATTAATGTTAATGTCAATATTAATATTAATAATAGGGCACGGCAGCGCCTTGATCCCATGTGGCCGCCGGTTCGAATCCCGGCAGCTCCACTTCCTCTCTGTCTCTCCTCCTCTCGGTGCGTCTGACTTTGTCGTAAAAATAAAATAAATGTTTACAAAATGAAAGGTAAGCGCAGAGGCACCAAGCTCCGGCTCGCGGCGCCCTGCAGACACGTGCGGGGCATTCTGGGAGACGAGCAGCGAGCCCCGCGGACGCTGACCAGGCGGGCGGGGCGGAAGGCCGCGATGGCGGAGAACCCGGTCACGTGGGTGGAAGGACGCGCGGTTCGCGGCGCACAAAGAGCCACGACCCTCCCTGGGACCGTCCCTCACGCCCCGCCGGCCCGACTTCCGCCCCGCCGGCCCGAATTCAGCCCCGCCAGCCCGACTTCCGCCCCGCAGGCCCGTCTTCCGCCCCGCCAGCCCGCACTTCCGCCCCGCCGGCCAGAGTTCCGCCCTTCGCAGCCCGCGACGGGCTGGCGTCTGCGGCTAGGGCGGGACTTCCTGCTGGTCGCGGCTGCGTGGCGTGTGTGCCCCACACCGGAAGCGCGCTCTCCGTCGTCCGGGCAACCGTCGCTCCGCCTGGCGTCCGGCCGTGTCCGCGCCGAGCCATGGAGGCCCCGCCGTGCGGGACCCGCGCCCCGGAGGTGAGGCCGGGAGGCTGGGGAGGGGAGGCTGGGGAGGAGGAGGAAGAGGAGGAGGAGGAGGAGGAGGAGGAAGAGGAGGAGGAGGAAGAGGAGGAGGAGGAGGAGGAGGAGGAGGAAGAGGAGGAGGAGGAGGAGGAGGAGGAGGAAGAGGAGGAGGAGGAGGAGGAAGAGGAGGAGGAGGAAGAGGAGGAGGAGGAGGAGGAGGAGGAGGAGGAGGAAGAGGAGGAGGAGGAGGAGGAAGAGGAGGAGGAGGAAGAGGAGGAGGAGGAGGAGGAGGAGGAGGAAGAGGAGGAGGAGGAGGAGGAGGAGGAGGAAGAGGAGGAGGAGGAGGAGGAAGAGGAGGAGGAGGAAGAGGAGGAGGAGGAGGAGGAAGAGGAGGAAGAGGAGGGGGAGGAGGAGGAGGAGGAGGAAAAGGGGGTGTTTTTTTAGTTATATATATATTTTTAAATTATTTTTATTATTATTTTCAATAATAGGGCTCATGAATAATAATAGGGCTCATGAATAATAATCAACTTTACTTTTTTATTTCTAATTATTTTTATTTTTTAGAGATTTTTTTAAATATTTAAATTTTAAAAATGTTTTTAATATTAACTATATATATATATCTCCTAATTATTTTTTAAAGATTTAAAAATGTTATTAGCGTTTCTAGTTCCATCTGTACTTTTATTAATTTGTCTTTAAAATATTTTCTAAACATTTAAAGACTTTTTAGTGTGTTTAGCTGTCTATATTGTAATTATTTTTTAAGTACTTAAAAATAGTTTGAATGTTTTAAGTATAGGTTTTTTTTTATTATTTTTAAAATATTTTTTGAAGATTTAAAAATGTTTGTAACATTTTTAATTATATATATATTTTATTTATTTCTCAAAAACATTTTTCAAATATTTAAAAGTATTTTTAATATTTCTCATTACATCTATCTTTATTTTTAAAATGTTTTTTAAATATTTAAAAAGATGTTTAATATTTGTCAATATTTTTTAGATATTGAAAAATATTTTAATATTTTAATTATAGATATATTTTTAATTACTTGTTTTTAAATACTTCTTAAACATTTAAAAATATTTTTAATCTTTCTAATTATATCTATTTATTTTTCTAAAATATTTAAAAATATTTTTAATATTTTAATTGTAGATATATTTTTAATTACTTATTTTTTAAAATATTTTTTAAACATTTAGAAACATTGTTAATATTGATAATTACGTATATATATTTTTATTAATAATTTTGCATTTTGTGACGGTTTCATAGGCTCCAGAGTGTTAAAAAAAAAACAAGTTCTTAACCACAGCCTCTGATTGGCTCATTGACGTTTCAATTTTAATTTTATGACAAAGTCAGACGCACCGAGAGCAGGAGCTGCCGGGATTCGAACCGGCGCCGGGCCCTGTTATTATTATCATCATCATTATTATTCATGAGCCCTATTATCGATATTCGTGAGCCCTATCATTAATATTCATGAGCCCTACTGTTGTTCACGAGCCCTTTTATCGATATTCATGGGCCCTATCATTATTCACGAGCCCTATCATTAATATTCATGAGCCCGTTTATCAATATTCATGGGCCCTATCATTATTCACGAGCCATATTATTAATATTCATGAGCCCTATCACCAATATTCATGAGCCCTATCACCAATATTCATGAGTCCTATTATCGATATTCATGAGCCCTTTTATCAATATTCATGGGCCCCATTATTATTCGTGAGCCCTGTTATTATTCATGAGCCCTATTATCAATATTCATGGGCCCTATCATTATTCACGAGCCCTATCATTAATATTCATGAGCCCTGCCATTGTTCACGAGCCCTTTTATCAATATTCATGGGCCCCATTATTATTCGTGAGCCCTATTATTATTCACGAGCCCTATTATTAATATTCATGAGCCCTATCACCGATATTCATGAGCCCTATCGTTAATATTCACGAGCCCTTTTATCAATATTCACGAGCCCTATTATTGTTACTCGTTTATCCATTAACCACATGATATTATTATTATTTTTTAAAGATTTATTTTATTTTTTTACAACGTCGTGGCGCCGCCGGGATTCGAACCAGCGGCCCCTGTGGGATCGAGGCGAGGACCTCAGCCACCGGGCCCTATTATTATTATTACTATTAATATTCATGAGTTCTATTATTATTATTATTAATATTCATGTATTCACGAATCACATGATATTATTTCTTAAAGATTTACTTTTTTACGACGTCGTGGCGCCGCCGGGATTCGAACCCTTAAACAGGCCCTTACCCTGTTTCCTCCGCCCCCCCCCGCGTCCCGCAGGCCTCGGCACCGGAAGCCCCGCGCGCGTGGTGTTCGCACCCGGCCTACGCGAGCTACTGGCGCCACCACCGCGCGGCGCTGGCGTGGCTGCGGCTGCACCGGCGCGCCTACCGGAAGGCGGTGCGCGCGTGCCTCGGTTTCCCCTGGCCGTCCGCTCCCGGGGAGGCCGGCTTCCCTGAGCTCCGCGCCCGTCCCATGAGGGCCGCGCGACGAGGACGAGGAGGAGGAGGAGGAGGAAGCGTCGGACGGGGAGGTCGAGTGCGACGTGAGCAACATGGAGATCACGGACGAGCTGCGCCAGTTCTTCGCCACCACCGAGAGGCACCGGGCCGAGCGGCGTGAGTCTCTGTGCCTGACCCTGACCCCCGACCCCTGACCCTGACCTCTGACCCTGACCCCGACCTCTGACCCTGACCCCAACCCAGACCCCGACCCCGACCTCTGACCCTGACCCCTGACCCTGACCCTGACCCTGACCCTGACCCCGACCCCAACCCAGACCCCGACCCCGACCTCTGACCCCGATCCCAGTCCCTGACCCAGACCCCGACCCTGACCCCGACCCCAACCCCTGACCCCGATGCCAGTCCCTGACCCCGACCCCGACCCAGACCCCTGACCCTGACCCCGACCCCAACTCCTGACCCCGACCCCAACCCAGACCCCGACCCCGACCCCGACCGGCCTCCCGTCGTCCCCAGGGCGGCAGCGGCAGCTGGACGCAGCCCGTCTGGACGACTACATCGCCGCCGACCACGACCTGCTCCCCCGGCACCGGTCGGCGGAGCCTCCGTCCGAGAGGCCCGGCGCGCGGCGCGAGGCCGAGATGCAGGCGCTGTACGGGGAGGCCGCCGCCGGGATCCGGGCCCTGGAGGCCGCCGCGCAGCTGAGCTTCGACCGGCTCTGCGACCGCGCGAGGCCCAAGTACTGGCCCGTCATCCCGCTCAGGTTCTGAGCCGTCCTGGTTGTTGAGCAATAATAATAACCACAGACGCGAGTTCTGACTCGGGCCTCTATCTTTACAACAATCGCTGCGATCGAGACGTAGTCACCGTCGTCGTGTGTTCAATCAACAAACAAAAAGCACACGTCAGAGTGAATCGCGGCCTTGACGAAAAATAAAAAATAAAAGAAATAAAAAATACATATCCCAGTGCCTGTGAGACTGTGTCACGTGATACAATGTCAGGAATGAATAAAAAATAAAATAAAGTGAATCTTGGTTCCAAAAATATAATGTGAAGAATGAATAACAAAAATAAGATGATTCTTAGTTCCTAAATATTTATATACGATGCAATTAACGAATAAAATAAACACACGCAAAAATAAATAAATAAAGCGCACGGCTTTCCCAAAAAATAACAATAATAACAATAATAATAATAATAACAATAAAGACAGGCTGCCTTTCACGTAAGTTCTCGCGGGGCCGAAGCCCCCGACCCACGTTTCCCTCCTGTCGGTTCACCCCGTTACCCAGAAGCCCTCAGTGAGGTCCGTTGCTTCCGTTACGCAGAGAACCTCCTC